>NC_042531.1:15997039-16301200 GCF_900963305.1 Echeneis naucrates | reverse complement strand
GAAGGCCGAGCCAGCCACAGAGTAGGGAAAGGGAAAATACAGGAAAGCACAGTGAAAAAAGAAGACTATGCCTTATTAAGGCCAGGTCTTTATTTCTATTTTCCTCCCTTTGACATTGTAAGTGGCAATACTGGTGATTTAGTCTGAGGCCTTCATTTGCCATGTTAAAGTTACTGGCTTGTTCATTAATGCAAGAATTTCAGTGGACAGAAACCCTTAATTTTCTTACAGGACTTTTATTTCTGTGCTGTATTAATGCATTCTTTCATTTCCAATTGCTAGTGACTTTGTTGTTTAGAAGCTATTTTCTACTAGTTTCTTTAACTTAGTAGTTGAAGATTGTTTTTCTTTATCCCTCCCACTTCCCTTGGTCTCTCTGTACCTTATTTTAAGTTGAATTATTCTTCTTCTCCTTAAGTAATGATGATACATATAATGAAAGGAGTTTATTTGCTGTTTTGCAAGTGAGGCTCAGGACCACTCCACTTCCCTGCAGCTTCAGAGGAGCCAGGAAAGCTAAGTATCTGGCTGACTGCTTATAACTCGAGCTGTGTTGTTGGCATCTACAATGTTTAGTCATGTGGCATTCAGCTGATCAATGGTGGAAATAGGATCAGTAAGTCAGTCATTGCAGTTCAATACTATAAAAAAAACAAGAAGACACTTGTGCAACAAGCATGATCAGTCGGTACTATCAAAATAACATTTATTGCTGTTTTTAAAGAACATACCTATATCATCCACATGCCAGTAATGTTTCTGAATTACTCTTAGGAGCCTCAGCTCAATATATCATGAAAGGCTTTCAAAGTTAAGATGTACAGGGGGGCATATGAGAACGGGGACACACACACATTTCTTTCCACGAACTCACTCATTCTCGAGTCATATATCCAGGGCAGTCATTTAGCTTGATGTTGATGTATTATAATGTAATCAATCCAAAAGCCTAAGTGTATTTCAAATAAGGCTTTTATCTTTTGGGTTGAAAACATCAGATATTCAAAGTTGGACTACACGGCCTCAAATAACTGTGTAATGAAATAAACTTACATATAATCTCCTCCCATCTCTGCGGTTTATCTCAGTTGCACCAAGCTTTTTAGCCTCTTCCAGAATCATTATTTTGATTTTCCTTTTTTGAATTTGCTACGGTTGCTTAGTCGTCTTTTTTTTTTTTTGTCAGATAAGCCCACTATATGCTACAGTGTGAATGTTTGTACATCTTCTAAAGTTTCATTGTGTCTGTTTCTCAGGTAAACAGGGGTAAAGCAGCAGGGCAGTCAAAGGTGCAGAAAGCAAAATGTTTTTAATAGATTTAAGATTATTCATCATTGTGTGCATACAACTCACAGTCTTTATGAAGCTAAGATCAGTTATGTAAACACACGACACAGTTGACAGCACAATAAACTTATATTGTTAATGGCATTTTTGTGCAAGAGCAGATTACATTCTATTAGTGTCAATGGCCTCCTCATTCTAAAACCTTTATTTTGTGGCACTCAATACTTGTTTTCATTTTGCTGTTATATCCTCTCATTACTTTATTTGCTGTGTGGAACTATAAACCTCCACAACTCGTAAAGTATATCAACTGAATAAATCTAGCCCAGACTAAATGACATGCCCTGGCACTCAATGTGTTATATGCAATTGAAAAAACAAAAAGATTTTTCCAGCACCCTGCAGACTGTCAATATGTTCTGAGACACACACATACCCGCACACCCACATATACTAATAATAGTAGCCGAGGATGTCGATCATCCATGCTTCCTGCAGAGATGTCTAATGTGTCACATTCAGTTATGAACTGGCCTTTTACTATGTATTGTAGTTGGAAAAGCATTTATGCCTCCCCTGGTAATCCTGGACTGAGAAAATTACTATGGAAATCAGCACCAAATGGAACATGTTTGCTTTATTTGTTTTCCTCACTGCAATGCCTATGTTTTATTTTGAAAGCTATTGGCATTTTATCATTGGTAGCTTTCCCTAAAGGTTTTATATATTCTAACGGTAACTGAGAAGTATTCAATGATTTTACTGATGAAGGAGTGACTTAATTATATTAGTCTGAGACTTTTACATGTGACTTAATTAAAATTATCTGATAAGTTACTTTTAATTTACAATCCATAATGTTTCGTCAATAGCACTTTGTAATGTTAACTTTTCTTTTAAAAGCTTATCTATATGCTAATGTTGCTCATTAGCTTTCTGTATTCATTTTTTTATTCACTAGCATACATCCATTTGATATGAAATATATCAGTATTTCATATTAGAATAAAACCTGGGCTTGTGATGAATTTGACCACTCCTTCTGAACTCAACTCTAGCAGAAAATGTCATATGAAAAAAGAAATAGCATGGATAGTTCAGCATCTTGGAAAAAATAAATGAATGTCTAACATTTCACTGTAGAAAACAGCATAATAATGCAAAAAAAACAAAACATGAGCAAGAAAAACATGTGATGCTGAGGCCACTAAGAGTTGGAGAAAACAAAACAATGGGACAAAGTGCCTGACTAGAAACACAAATGTGAAAAGGCCTCTTATCAACAATAACTAAAAAACAAAACAATGACTTTAACTTCACAGGTAGTCTGAGGTACTGGTGCCACTGTGTAACATTTCCAATGATCATTACTGTTTTTCATTATACTAAACATTTGGACGTCATTGTCTTATGTGTATAAGTCAGAGAAACATCAATGACCAACATCCGAACATACAAACAAAAAAGCTAAAAAAAAAGAACAACAAAGACAACAAAACTAAACAAAACACTGAACTCTGACACACTGAAAACTTCCCCCCACTTCATTTTCTACCTTTTTACTTGTTAAGTAACTTTTCTGATTCAGATTTTTACAAAACTGAATTTGTTAGCTTAGCTAATTCACATTAAACATGTAAAGCAATCAGTGAATATGTGTTACATAAAAATGACAGTCACATTTACAGTCTCTGACATCAGCTCAGAAATAGACTTGGTAATAAAAAAAATCCTTATATTTCACACCTTTCAATCGGGTTAAATAGAAAGAGAGAGAATATAACGAAACACCTCGGAAAGTGAATTTGTGCACACACAAACACACACACATGCATATACCCAACCCACATACACAACTACATATACTTGACACTACACCTGGGCACACCTTGGGTTTGTGTCTCTCCTTCCTTCTTCCATATGCGCACACACACACATAGACACACACACACACACACACACCTCTGGCTAATAGCTCAATTAACACACTGTCACATCAAAAAATGTGAGCTCACTAAATCCACCTGTCTCCAAGGGGGATAGCAAAGAGGGAGAGAGGAAGTAATTGATACTATATTCACGGGAAGCTACTTTGAAAACTAATTATGTGTGTATAACAAGCAGAGAATTATTCCGACAGCCTCTGAAAGCTAATAGTTGTGAAGACAGGGAGGTGTGAGCGAGTGAGTTTGCATGTGTATATCTCATCATGTGACTGAGCTGTAATCTCTCCTTTCAGTTGCAATACATGAAGACAGCCTGTTACTTAAAAGGGAGTATACTAGTTAAAAACTGATTCCTCAGTTATGGGTATTTCAAACCAGGAAATGTACAGTGGGGCTCTGATCGACATTCACTATAATGGGAAAACTTGGATCAGAATTTAACGGGTGTATTTGAGGAGAAGCTGGCTGGACTTATACGTCCGAAAAGTCAGGGTCAATCAATGGACTCACCCTCACTCACACTGTTCCAGTGTTAAACGCAGACACTGTAGGTTAATGTAAGTAGCATTCCCTGACTACAGAGTGACAGTGTGTCAGTTATTTATGGATAAACAATAATGTTATCTAGCTTGTGTCTCTTGTGTTAAATTTCAGCATTCAGCAACCTAATGTTAGCCATCTGATAAGAGTGGCTATTCATTGACAATATTGGCTTGACATTTAATTATCAACATAACTGAACTGAACTGAACAATATTAGAATCCATGGGTGCTGACTTGCAATATTTACTTTTAAAGTTACCTTATGTTTCTGTTTCACTACATTTCAGAGGGGAATCTAATTTTTGACTTCGCTAATTTTATTGGTTAGACAGGCAAGGTACTGTAAGGACTGTAACACTTTCTTTCTTACATTTGTGCAAATCTGAAGAAAACTCAATTGGTTTTACGATCACCGGACCATTGGTCATATTCACAGTGCATACGCTCTCTCCATTCAGAAAAAAAAGCTTTTAAGCTTTTGATGCTTTATTTATCTTTTTTTTTTTTAATAGATTTTATGACTAACATAGGAAGGAATAGGATGGTGCAATCTAAAACCCCGCTAAAAATGGTTTTTAAATGACACTGGAGCTCTATGGCGCATAAGATAAATCAGACTTTGGATACATGCACAATATTTATAAGTTGGGTAAATTCATTGTTGGTTTTGTTATCTGAGTAGGATTTGGTGACAAAATGGAAAATCAACAGTCTGCTTCTTTAAATCAATACTGTTGGTTATATCCTTAGTCCAGTAAGAGCTGGATGCGAGCAGATGAATAGGTCGTTGGAATGGAAAACGGTCTGACACTGAATTGGATTCAGAGGAATTGCAGGCCAAAGGAGCAGCGGGTTCATGCCCTCTATCTCCTTCCTCTCCCTTTTACAAAAAATATGACATTTCAATGCATGAAGCAATTTAATCTCTCTCTCTCTCTCTCTCGTCTATGAAAATGTCTTTAAATGAGCGTCTGTGGAATTAAGGAGATCTCCCAGAGATTGTTCAGTCTGTCGATCTCTCTCGCTTTCTCTCTCTCTCTCTTTTATCTTCTCTTTCTCCATCTAATACAGAATATAAGATATTATCAATGCATGAAGCAATTTAATCTCTTTCGATTCATTCTCTCTCTCTCTCTTATGAAAATGTCTGTAAATGAGCGTCTGTGAAATTAAGTGGGAGATCACTCTGCTTTCTCTAAGGTCACTCTCTCGCTCTCCCTCTGCGATCAGTCCATTTGTCAGAGGTCAGACTTGCTCCCATCGGAAAGCAGCATTCTGCCTGCCAAACATTCCCCATTACTGTATGTAAATTTATTAATTACAAACCCATAACTACATCATCCTTATACTCTGATCTCTTTTATGCAGCCCATACACACACACTGTAAAACCTTCTGCCCTCATGCAAATACAAAACAAATAAATAAATAATTGAATATACAAGCATTTTATGTCTGGGGCAAATCCTCAGAGACGAATGAGAGATGAGGGAACAGAAAGTGAAGCGGAAATATAACAAGAAAGTGCAGAAAGAGAAACGAAAAGAAAGGGTGAGCAAAATGTGTTGGGTAAGAAAAAAATCGGGGCTTAAACAACAAGGCGATGAATAGAAGTGATGATAGCAGACTGACTGACTGCCTGAATGAAATCAAGGTTTTTCAGAAAGCAGAATAAGATGGAGGGAAAAACATTCTTTTGTTATGTTAAACATGCCATCTCATTGGAAATGTCTTGGCCTGCTTTATTCATCCCAACATTGTCATTATGAATAATAGCAGAGATTGACACAGAGTCTTGCTTTGGATTAAGCAGAAGCAGTTCAAAGGATTTTACACAAAATGTACTGTTTTGATGTCCTTAAGCAGGAGAATGATATGTATTTGCACTTCTAGATATACATCTACTGTAAGTGTGCACAGCTCTTAAGCTCTCTTATTAATAGCAAAAGTTGTGAAAAATCTGTCATTGTGTGCTTCCTCATTTATACAAGTGGCAAGCTCTCTTTTGAATACACAGCGTATATTGGAGAGGTTCAGTGCAATAAAGACTCAAGTCATGTATCCTTCACAAGAATGTGTTCAAGGCGATAGAGTGCCTCTGTTGTAGGCGCCAACACCTGCATGCTATGTTTTTCCAAAAAAGGTAAGTTACACTCAATAGTCACTTTGCCGCTGCATCTATCTTTAGGAATTTCCTTTTGCCTATTACCATGATAAATACAATTTTTTCTTATTTGAAATAACTAAGAATTTTCTGGCGTTTTATAGGGTGGCAACATATCAGTTTACAGTTACATTCTGTCCTCTCGCTCCCTAATTTTCTTTTATTTGAAACCATTTCTCAAAATGGCAATGCACAGTATTACAAACTATCACTGTTCATGCAAACACAGATCATATGGCATTCTTACACTGGGCACACATATGCCAGTGTAAACACAAATTACACTGTCTACACTGTCATGACTAACAGCAATAATGAAAAAAATGAAACACACAAAGTCAACACGTTTATTATACAATCAAATTCGCCTCAAACTCAAGCCCAAATGTAAGCCTGTATCATAGAAATCACAAGTTACATGTATCATATGATATGGATTCTGTTTCTGTGAAAAAATTATAATTTGAATACATTTTAGAATTGACCAACCAGCCACTTTGGTTCAGAATGCAGCGAAGATAGCGTATTTATTTCCCCAATGCTGGTTTGTGCGTATTCAATTCATACCTGTGAACAATTTGGAAATACTGCTTTCTCAGGGGACCGCTCATTATTGCCTGTTGTTGCTAATTTGCCCCATACCTAAATTTATATTTATTCAATGTACTATAATCAAATTAACCTGTCCAGTTAATGTATCTTGAAATCTATCTCTTAGCTTGAAAGCAAAAACATGAATAATACATTTTTTATGCAATTGTAAATAAATTCAATGGGTTATTAGGGAGGTGTTAGGTGATAACATGCCATCACAACAGCTTCAGTGTACCTTGCTACTAATTCTACAAGTGTCTGGACTTGTTTGGATGATGTCCATTCTTCTAAATCAGCATTCCCCAACCTTTTTTATGAGGACGCTGCTAATAAATTTGCATACTAGTGCACATGTGGATTCATGCTTATTATGAAATTTAGAAAATAGCACAGTTTTTATGCCGATCGTATCATTTTATTTTGATGCATTTATCCGCCACACCTAGGCCAGTCTGTGGAAATATTGTCTGACATTAAACCGGTCTTTGGCGCCAAAAAGGTTGCGGGCCGCTGAAGTAGAGCACTTGTGTGAGTCAAGTGATACACTTGCTGTGTAATGTTACAATGTGTAATGTTAGCTGTTAAAAATATGAATGCTAAATAATTAAAGTCTGAAACAAAGCCTGCTATTAACTGGCTCTGTGTGTGTGTGTGTGTTTGTGTGTGTCCATACGCTCAGTGGAAATGGGTTGAATCAAGTATTAAACCATAACTTTAAAATTGATTCATTCAGTCTGTTAGGCCAATTGTATTTGATATGCTAATAAATGATAACACTGAAATCAAATATTAAGACTTTAATACTTAAATTGATTCTCAACATTGTGAACAATTATTCAGTGGAATCGTGTATTATGGTGAGTACTCCCCCTTGTGTTTGTGTTATAACATTTATTTTCAAATTTCCTTCCTCTCCTCATTTCAGTTTACAAACATGAATCATTCCTCATATAGTTATACTTCCATCTGAGAAAGACTGATTTCATATTTTTTCATTCATTCATTCATCTTCTACCACTCTTCTGGGTTGAGTGGGTTACTGGAGCCAATCTCAGCTCACACGGTGAGGGTTGGGTTCACCCTGGACAGCTCACCAGTCCATCACAGGGCCAACACACTGAGACAGACAGAGACCAACAACCACACATGCAAATGAACTACATTTCTTTTCTGTATAAATTCCTCCTTTTCAAGCTTTTTTAACAAAAGTAACAACAGACCAAAATATTAGGTCTACAAGATATATGTGTTAGCACATTGCCATGAGTAGGCATGAAAATAAATCCACATTAAATTATATTGTGATTACTGTATCCCCATGGTGAAAGAGTCTGACCTATGCAGAAAGAAACAGGAGGGAATAAGAAAGGCATGGAAAGAACCAAAACAGAGTAAAAACATTCAGCAAGCAAAAGGGAGAGCAAGGATTCAAAGAGCAAACACCAACCGATCTATTTATTAGAACAATATTTTCATAGACCTCTAATATAAAATTCCATTCCTCTGTTCATTATGGGGAAATAGAAGCCTCGAGTCCACAATGTCAGATATAATATTGTGTGCCTTGTGAAAGTGAATAATATATTCTGGCCTGAGACTGTGGCACTCCTGAAACCACAGAAAATCATATCTTTCTTCTTCACAATGCTTTCTCCTAAATTTCCTCTCTCACATCTCTAACTTCTCCTGCAGTTTATATTTTTAGTGTGTCTATGAGGGTGCATGTCTGGGTGGGTGTGTGTGTGTGTGTAGTCGGGGCTTGGTAAGTGATCTTTTTAGCCTTTAATGGGGGATAGGCATGGAGGGAGACATCATAGGACTCACGGCCTGTTGAATTTTCAACAGGCCATGTTTTGACCAAGTCACAGTGCTGAAGGAGGGAGAAAGTAATTTTTGAAAAATGAAGTATAAAAAGAAGAGGAAGAAGCAATTGGTAAATAAGAGATCATATGGGTATTCTATTGAGAATGAAAGAATTAAAGAGATTAGCATTTTATTTGATATTCAAGTTTAATTGCCACACACAAATAGACTGACCTTTCAAAGGGTTCCATATGTTGGCCATGTATTCTCTCCCCCTCCTTTCTTTCTTTCATGTCTCAGGGTCATTTTTCTTGAATCATTGTAAAGTAAATAAAGAAATAACGACCTATTGTGTGTACCTGTGTTTTAGTTTGGCCATTTTGCACACAGCACACTTCACTGACAGGTGCTGCAATTTTAAGGACAGCAGCATGAATGTTAATGCTGCATGAGATCAATATTGTTTCTGGGAGTGTGACCCTTTAACCTTCTTGAAAGCAAAGAGCAACTACATTTTCTGTAAAGCAAATCAAACTGACATTTTCCCTGCAACTTTTCTGGATGATGGTGCACTGCACATTAGTTAAAGATCAATTTAACATAGCAAATACTTATCTCAGTCTGTTGCTGTTGTCTTTCTTAAAGATGGGAAAAGTGTTTCTTCAGTAAGACATGATATTTGAACTCAACAGAAAAATCTTCACTCCTAAAGGAGCTCTGCTCCTCACATTCATGTATTATAACACATCCTAAAATATAAATATCATCCAACAAATGAAATGTGATTTACACAATAATAGAATTCAATAGATAACAGAATAAATCCCATCTACAGTTAGTGAGTCAGAGTTTACATTTTTAGATTGGATGTATGCTAACAAGGAAATAAAGCATTAGCTGGCACAGCATTTTAGCATTTTGAATTATGTATTCCACCAAATCCACGTGTAGTAAACTTGTGTTTTCAGGTCTGGGCTGTAAAACTCTTTTCAGGTTGTACAGAGGAGGACGGTTAACACAGTTGATACAGTTAACAACAGCAAACTGTTGGTACGATTTCCCTTAGCCAGTACACCAGCTGCAGACACTGAGGCTGACACTGAGACTCTCCTGTGACTGCATCATGCCAACAAGTTGGCAAACTAAAAAGTAAGATGAATTTTTGTGTGGAAGTATTTTAGCTATTTATCAGACAAATGTGACCTACTGACCAATTAACCAGTTAGGGATGGTCAACAATGCACACACATATTGAAAGCAAGAAGGTTCTGGGGTTAAACTTTATGGGCCTTTCTGTGTGGAGTTTGAAAGTAAGGTTTCACTCACAAATATTGTCTTTTCCATGGTGAAATGGCATTGACCTGAGACATTTTGAAGGATTACGATCACAACTTCAGACCAGCACAATATCAACATCAGCTGTCATCAATATACTACATCAAAATGGCGTTGACATTAGATGTTGTGATGACCTTAGACATTGGTCATCCAGCATACAACCAAAAATCAACATTTAACATTTGTTTGCAAAGTAAGAAAATCTGGTAGAGGGTTAGGGTTAGGGTTAATAACCAGTACTTGAGTTTATGCTTGTGTGCCAGGTTGTACATGTTCATTCACTCTCTCTCTCTCTCACACACACAAATAAAATGGCCACATGACCCTAAGGGATAGGTAGATGGATAGATAGATGGACTGACAGATACTTTATTTTATCCACAGGGAAATTCTTTTGTTATACCACATTAACATATAATACAAGTAAAAAAAATTGAAGGAAGAGCAAAAGAATATCCTACAGTAAGTCTAAAATATAGATTTAAGGATATATACAGATTTTATACATTTACAGTTGTTGATACTGTTGTTGAAGCATTCTTGCAGTGCAGCGAACTTTCAAATGTAGTTTACCAGAAAGGAAAGACTTAATGTATCTGTAATAATCCATCCACCATCAGTAGAAACTGGAAATCCAGTTTATCCTGTCATTTTCATCTCCCCTTCTTTATATGTTTTCTCTGACTCCCATTCTTTACCCTTTTATGTTCATGCTAAACTCTTTCTATCCAGTTAATCTTTGTTTATAACTTTTTAAATATTATTCTTCTGTCTTCCCCTTTCAGAGGTGAACTTCCTCTTGCTGTGCTATGCTTATATAACAATGTCTCCATTCCTGGCAAAACAAATCCTTCAAAAAGAGAAACAAATCAAATGTAGGTAAAGAGAAGTGGGATATTAGGAAGCAGATGAATAAAATGGAAGTGAAATGATAAGAGATTAACAAGATGTTCTAAAGTTCCCTTGAACAGAAAGAATGATAACAAACTCAAGGCTTGATGGAAACCCAAGCTTTGACAAAGAAGACAGAAGGACTAATATTATTATTTTAGTATCGGGTCTTTTCCTTTGAAGAGGGTTTGGTCCCATTTGTCTTTGGAGAGAAAAGTTACTAGCCTCACTGTGACCTTTCAGATTATTTTTCATCTCCCCCTGCTGCTATTCTTTATCATTAAATATCTCCTTTTATTTTCCTAATCCATCTCGCCATCATTTCCTCTCCAATACTCCGCATTTTGAACCCATCCCATTGCAACAAGAGCGTCTTGCCATTCTAAATATTTTCATTTTTTACTTAATTTTTTTTTTAATTTTCTTCCTTTCTTTTACTCTCTTATACATTACTTCCTTAACCCACTTTCCATTACATTTCTTTCACATTTTTATCCTTTCCTACTGTATATTCCCTTTTGAAAGAAAGTTTGAAGTTGGGTGTGAAGCAAGCAGAGCCATTAAGTCTGTAGTTAGGTCAGTGTGGGCAGGTAGAGACAGGATACTGCAAACTACTGCTGCTCTATGGAAGTCAGGATGGCACTTTTATTTAACTACAGGGAATGTTTGTAGGTTCCCCACTGCATTCAGCAACCCTGGATGTCAAGAAGCTGCAACAATACATTGAAATACTGTAGACTCTGACATTGTGGTTAATTCCAGGGTGTTTTCTTCTCCTTTTTGAATTTTAAAAGAATTTACGATTGCTGCTCTGTGTGACAGGCAAAAAACTGAGGGTCTGAAGGTCTCAAACAAACTCACCATCTAAATGTGTTTGTGCGAGTGTTTGTGCGTGTGTGTGTGTGTGTGTGTGTGTGTGTGTGTGTGTGGCAAGAAGGGCAGCAATGTTAGCGTAATGGAAAAGATGACATTTATCCCACAAATTGCCTTGAAGTCAGCAAAATAAAATCCAGTTCTGGCAAGAAGGCTGTCTTGTGAAGGAGAAAGGGATTCTGTGAGAGGAGACAAGAGAAGTGGAGAGGAGGCAAACTCTGACAGAACAAAGAACAGTGCTTTAAAGGATGCAAGACTCAGTGACAAAAAGCACGGCTTGTTTTCTCAGCTGGAAAGGTAGCGGGGTGGTTATGAACACAAATTGTAACTGAAAGGCTAGATCCCGGCAGCAGCTGGGGATGGATGCAATCATTTGCTGTGTCATTATGAAATATTGTCATGCAAGATAGGTAAGTCCTGCCAGACGTCCTGTAAATGTGTTGAAAAGGGGTTATTTTCATTACTGTCCAGTCAGCTTCCTGTATCGGGATCAATTGTATGTTAGCAACAGAATCACTCTTACATGCGGAGACTCACCAGTAAAAAGCGTACTCAAACATTGTTACTACTGCCCTATAATTATGGGCACATAGATGAAGACAAAGTAAGTGTTTGTTGTTGTGGATTGATGGATTGGCCAAACTGAGGACCATTTTAAATGGGACGCTGAAATCAGTACTTTTTCATTTATCTGTTCAACAATTCAACAACTGTCTTAATAACACCATAGGCCCAATCTTTAAAAAGACACTAATTCTAATTCAATCCATGATTTCTTTTCAAAATCAATATAGTTTTTGTGCCAAACTCTAACTAAACCTTGATCATTGTACAATATTAACTACATGATTACCATCTCAGCCCAGGATGCCTCCCGTTCAGCAATATAAATTGAAGGAGTTATTGTACATATTATAGGGATAAGACTGTGGATCAGCGTTGGATGTTATATAGTAGATACCCAGATGTTGGGGTGAGGCTGAGTTTAGCACATTCTGACAAACTTCAGTGGGTGACATGATCATAGATTACTCTCTTTGATCCGTCCAATCTGACACTGTTTCCAAATGACAGACACAATGGAACACCCACAGGATGGTGTGATACTGATATGAGACATATAAGCGTACAACTGTGCGAGCCAATCTGCGAGGCAGCGGTGCAATGGTGCTTTGGGTTAAAGGCTTCACGTCAACACGCTAATATGAGCACAGTCATGATGGAAGTTGTGTTCATGTTTAGCAGCTAATGATCCCTCTCTTTGTTCACTGTTCAAATACGTCCATATTTGTTAATCAGCACTAAACACAGTATGCAGATGAAGCTTGTGGGAATGTATAAATGAGTCAAAAGAATTACCCTCTGGATACCACAGACATCATTAACGATTTCATAACACAATTGATTCAACATTATATTAAAAACTAGCACTAGCACTAGCCCTTTTATGTTTCCCTTGACCTATTCTATTTTCTTTAATGTGCCCTTGTGTCTTTGTGTGTGTGTTTGGGCATGTGTGCTTCTTTGCAGGGGCATGAAGTATTTAGATCCAGGTTCCTCATCTGCTCTCCGTCATATTGTCTACACAGGTACTGCGGTACTGTCTGGCTGCTCTACTCTAGTGAGTGAGTGCGTCCCCTGTCTGACAGCCTTTTCCCTTCGTCCATGTGGCATTTGCTGTTGCCTCTTCTGTTACTGCAGCTTTCTAACCAAAAAGCCCCCCTTCCTGATTTCCCCTGCCTTATGCCAGCTCCTCGGGTTATCGTTTTGTATTATCATACATCTCAATAAAGACTCTCACCCATTCTCTGCCCCCTGGCTTGAATCTGCTTGGGGTTTCAGTTGCAACAGAGTCGTGAGCCATAACAGAACAATCTGGTTAATATGGACTCTGTAGATTTGGACTCTCTGTATCAGAGAGAATTAGAAAGAATTAGAGTACAGACGAAGGCACTCCTGGAAATAATGGAGACCCATAAAGTATATAATATTTACAATGTGTTACAATGTGTTAATAATTATAAACACAAAGAGTAGTAAAAGAGTAGTAAAAGAGTAGTAAAAATTAGGACATTGTAAAGGTGTGCTAACGCCCCCACCATAACCTGAAGTTCTTTTCATATCTACTTGGCTCAAAAGACAGTTACAAAACTGTCAAAGAAGTCAAACCAGCATCAGTCAACATGGGTGATTTAGCTGGAAATCAGAAACAGTACTTGATTGTCACATTGTTTTCTGTGATATTACACATCTGTAGCACTAACAGGTGCAATGAGCTGCATTATGCACGAGATGGATGGCTGCAGAAAGGACCTGATTTGCCATCAAGCTCTAATTGGTACAAAGATGCAGCTAACGATCGTTAAGTGACGAATGATAGCCCCAAGCTAACTTTTCTCACTCCATAAGGATATAATACATAATTCATTGCTAACAGCTGAGCAAACGAGGACAAAGAGAGAGAAAGAGAGAACAAGGGCAAGAACTGAAAGGATGGGGAGGAAGAGGGCCAGGAGACTGAAAAGTGTACAAAGTGTCTCACTGTGCGTGATGGACGTAAGCTTTGGGTGCATTCACGAGCGGGTGTGCATATCTGATTCTGGAAGCGTGAGCACACGGGTGCACTTTTTGTGTGCCTGTGCGCACACGTTACTGCGCTATTTGGCAGGCCACTCGGTGTGTGAAACAGTTATTGAGGTGACAGTGAGCCCGTGAGAATAGTTAGCACTGAGCAGACACACACCAACACTCTTACATAAACACACACATGAAGACAAGCACACAAGAAGAGCAGCTGTTGCTAATTAAAGATTCATGCTCAAATTCCTGTGAAAACTCAATGTGGCAATGAACACTGGGGACAGGAAGGAAGGATAGAGGGAGAGAATGATAGACAGAGGACGATGGAGACATGGTGAGAGGAAGACAGAAAAGAATGGAGACAAGCAAGTAAGAAGAGAGAGACGGGAGGCATGTGTATGTGCTAATTCTTCCGTTTGTCACGTTTTTCATCAAAGCTTTTAATGGATTGGCCATTACACTTTGAATGTGATTTCCCCTAAAAACAAAGGTATAACGCTGCACCTTTTTATTAGTATAAATGAGCTTAGGATAGTACATCCCTTTGAGATTGTGATAGCACTGCAACTGGGCGAAAAACTGTCATAACATTACGACTGTGTGATCACAGCAACTCTAATGATGTGTCATGTGATTAAACATGTTGCTCTCAAGTCTCGACTGAAAAATTCTGCCTCAGCTCTGATGTGACACAGTGGTGCTAAAATTTACCACCTAAAGGTACATGAGTGATTTTTACGTGCACAGTTTATATTGCATTGTTATGTTCTGACAATTAAAGAGGATCTCAAATAGGAGAGATTGCTTGGAAATGTGTTTGATGGCATCCATGTAAAGCATGAGTTAAACACTGATTCATTTCAGAACAGAAGATAACGGAGGAGCCTCTTAAGTATGGACACTGTTGGTGGAGAAGACGGCAGGATGGAGCCTTTCAGTTTCTTTTTGAAAAACAACATGAAGCTCAGGTGCAAATGGGGAAGACACAGTTACATGATATGAAAGGAACAGCATCCACGGACCAATTTAGTGATAAATCACAGAGATGTGAGTTAGCAACTGCAGGGAACTTTGGAAGCAGAAGTTACAGAGAAGCTGTCATGGCTGGCAGAGGATGACTCAAGCAGAACCAGTGATGGTGCTGGTTTACAGGAAGAGTGTGTGGTAAGACCATCACCTCAGACAGATGAACAAAACATAGGTAGCACAGTAAGGTGTAATACTCACGAACGAGAACAAAAGAATCTGAAAAGGAATCAGTGGTGCCAGCTGATGATAATTACCACGGCAGACGAAGGAAGCAGATAAAGAGAGTGCATTTCAAAATAAAACAGGAAGTATCATAGAGTCAAGGAACTGGGGATTATTATGGTGTAGGTTCGAAGGTACAGGTACAACATGGGTTTAGTGGTAGAAGACAATGTGCCCTAACCAGAGGAAAGACTCATCAACAATAACCACCACAGCCACTAAAATACTTAGCTGCCTCTGGAAACAATGACAATAAGAACACACATAAACAGCAAACACAGACATGTACTCATCCTTTCACAGCTCTCGAACTCAGGCGAATGAAAAAAGATAAAAGATAGAAATCATTTCAACTTCATGTTTATTGTTGTAAGAGGCACTTTGATTCAGGAGTGAAATGTTGTGTCATATAACACTAATAAGGACTTCTATGACAGTAATGAAGACTTGTGTACATCCTCTGACACATTTCCATGTAAATTGGAACAAAACATAGTCTATTAAAAAAGAAATAGAATTAGCCAGTAAACATTTTTACATTTTCTCCTTTGCCATTGTCTACGTTTCGCTCTAAAGTTATGTGTAATCATAATAGCCTTTTCTTGACATTTCCAGGCAATCAATGAGTACATGTGCCTGGAATTTTGTGAATTGCCTCTAGTGTATCAGTTCTCACAAAGACAGGGAACTGCAGGATGATTAGTGCCACAAAGCACTGAGGCTGTTTAGCCGGATTCAAACACAAAGTAATACTAATACAAGAACATGGTGACATTTGAAAATGCTGCAGTCAGTTACTTTGTAAAATGACATTTCATCTCATCTACAAAGAGGAGACTCAGTTTATTCACCTGTGTGGAATAAGAATCTATAGCTTTTTTGTAATATAGTGGATTGTGGCCATTTTAAAAGTATATGTCAAAAATATTAAAATAGTAAACACAAGTAAAGATGGAATTCAGACCAACTTATAATAACACATGAAGATAAGATTTATTTTTTTCATTTATTCATCTTATCCAGTTCTGGGTCACAGAGGTCCCAGCTCACATTAGGTGAGGGCAGGGTACACCCTGGACAGGTCAGCAGTCTATCACACAGAGACCAGCAACAACTCACACAATTTAGAGTCTAAATTGTCTTTGGATGGTGGGAGGAAACCCACATGGAGAGAACATTTAAACTCCACACAGAAGGCCCCCAGGCCGGGACCGAACCTAATTTTGTCATTTAACTGTACATCACTTTCCTTTTCCTTTGGTTTAGTCATAGATTCTAAATAATAGTACATGATTGAAAAAGAAAGAAATAGCAGTACAGATATGATGTAGTTCCTTAAATAAGATTTGAAACTACATTCCTCACTTGGCATGTTGAGTTTAGAGTGAAGTGTTGAGTATTCAATACCCAGGTTTTTTAAGAGACAGCGGACATTAAAGATGTATCAAGTTAGCCAGAGAAAGCTGTCTTCTGGCTCACCTACCCAAAATGTAGGCTGAGTTAGAAAGAAGTAAATTTGCTGTCAGTGCAATGAGGAATCAGTGTACTCGGGTACATTCAGTAAGTGGGCAATCTCACTAAAACACCCACTGATACAACAAACAAGTTGAAATAATCACACAAACACTAGTTAAATAATATTGTCTGGAGATCTCATCTTTTTCCTGCATCTTCCTGTCTTCTATAGTCAGTGATTTAACTGATTCTGGGTAAAAAGGGCCAGTGTTGGCTGTAACTGTGAAGCAGCTGCAGCTGAGTAGGTGTTGAGGTTGATTCCACGGTGAATTGATATATCCCTTTAGCACTTATGTCGCAAATAAACAAAACATTATGGGCTTGTCTGGTAGGTACTGACAACTCCTTCTCATTTGACAATATATTTAGTCAAATACCCCAAACTACTGAAGAGTGATTTTTTATTTTTTTTTTCAAAATGATGCATCCTTCTTTGTTGCCTACATGAACACACACTTAAAGCATTGCTGAGCTGTATTACCTGCATTGATGCAGACAGTCCACTTTCATACTAAAACCTTGTATTTGAACCAGTAATTCTTCCTCTGTATGTGTGTCTGCATTAGACAAAAGGAAAAGATGATGAAACCAATTTATATTCTTATGCAATTATTATTATTTTTTATGTAAAGCACAGGCTGCTGTGTAATTAACCACGGGAGTGTGGTTTCCATAAACAGGCAGAACAAAGGCAGACAGAAACGTACAATTAATAATTCTGCCACTAATTAACCAGTAATTTATCTCCAACATGTCTAGGCCAGTCTATACGTTCTATGCTAATTGCTAAATCATGGAGTATCAGATATAAAGTAAAAAAAAAAAAAGTATGGATGACAGAAGCAAGAACATGATGGATATAGATGAAAAGTAAAAACTAACTAACTTAAACTAAAAAGAGAGATTATGGGACTTCCAGACTGAGCAAACAAGGCGAAATAATATAAAGTAATAGGAGAAGAGCTTCATGATGATTCATGATTGCAATGCAGCAGTTATATGGGTGTGCTGGCTTCACACACTCCTGTTTGCTGATTTTTGCTTACAACTTGTACTCGTCAGATCTACAAATGGACAGCCTGTGCAAACGACACTTGGAATTCCAGCCACATTAAAGCCATTTGTGAAGCCCTTATAGTTATTTTTTAAATGCCATTTCGGTGGCTCCCTCACTAATTTCATGGCAGCATTACTTAACCCTATTTGGAGACTTGGCTGTCATAATCTGGAGTCTTTCTGCTCCAGCTCTGCACTTTTGTTTGATTTGTGATTTGGTTTATGAACCTGCAGGGGCTTTAATGGAAGAGACACACACTCTCTGATCCCCATTATCTACCTTCTGCTGCAAAGAGAGGCAGATAAGAGGAGGAGGAGGAGGAGGAAGAGAGGGAAGAGGCTAAAAATGAGGACCAAGTCATCACCCTCATTGTCAAATTTCATCAATGAGGGGCAGGAGGGAGAGGCTGAGGGGAAGACTGGAGGGGGAGACGGTTTGCTTTTTCTTTATGAATTTAAGATGAATGAAAATAGTGGGATGCTAATGATAAACTGAAATAGACGAAGAACAGAGAGAGAGTGATTTACCAACAAAGAGAAAGTAGGGGTTACCCGTGGAGAGAGAGATAATGGTAAGAACAGGCCAAGTCTCTGATGTGTATGTGTGAGAGGATGAAGGAGCCCGGTCAGCCTTCATAAGCCATTGATTTACACAATCCCAGTCACCACCTAATATTTCATCTGTGCTACATTTGCAGTCTCCCATCTACTGAGGCCATGAGCCATTACTGATGGCCAGGTTCACAGCATGGTGGCCCCTACGGAGTAATGAGATCGAGAGAGAGGGAAAGTGGGAGATGGGGCCGGCAGTAAGGAGGTGGAGGAGGAGGAAGAGGAAAGAGTAGAGGACAAAAAGGGGGATAATGGAAGAGAAAAGGAGGACAGGGATGAGGGTGGATGGAGGTTTCTCAATGTGCCATTATGGAGCATGAAAAGGAGAAAATCAAATGGACAAAAACATCTCAGAGATGGGCTGAGAGACCATGATTGAGATGGGGGGTTGAGTGCAAGTCCAGGTAGAGAAAGACAGAGAAATAAGGAGGTGAGATTGCTATTCCCTAATTATGTCCCTTTTCACTGGCAGGGAGACAGATATAAAGCTAATTCGACCTGCCCTGCTTCTCTTCCCTGTTCTTTTTATTTTTTCTAAAAACCTTTATTCATTTTCTTTACCCTGTTTCACATAAGGATGTTGTCAAAACACCAAACTGAACAGATGGCAATATCAGCCCACACAAAAACGACACTTTGGGGTTGTTATCACCGTGGCAACAACCTCCGACCACTCACACAATGCACTTTACTTCTACTTTGTCAAAGACAAAGCTCCATCTCCTTTTGTCTGGTTTGTTCTTCCTTTATTTGTCCATTCATCTGATTCTCATCAGCCTCCGCCTCTCTTTGGATGTCTGCTTTTGTCACACAGGAAGCAATCAGTAGTAACAAGTGGATGCCCATAATCCTGCATCTATGCAGCCTTCAGCTGCTCAAATTGATCTCAAAATTGAATTGGCTGCACAAATCTCAAGTAAAAAGGTGCCTCTTTAATGAATATCATGAAGGGCACCAAACACATCATACAGATTTATCACAAATGCAAATCTGCACACATACAAAACCATTTTGTGTACTTGAATAAAGCATGAAACAAAATCTTACCACCCCACATCAATAACCCTGTAATTGGGGCATTTCATATTAAAAAGCATATTACATTGTAACTTTACACTACAGATAAAAATCCCAATTATTTCACCCTGATTATATTTGATTAAGTCTTTCTCTCCACACACTCAGAAATCGCACAATCTCATTGAAGGGGTAATTTCCTAGTTCAAAAGCTAATTAAGACAATCAGAGCACAAAGGACTGGCTGTAGCCATGACCCAGCATTACACACTACATTTAGCAACCCAGAACTGCTAACAAAGACGAAGTTGAGTTTCCATTCCCCTTTTCTGCAAGCTGATGTATTCCCTTTCTTTGCTGTGAATCTTTCTAAATACAATCCAAAAAAGCGCAGGGCTGTCTGTGTGTACATGCAGTGGCTGTACTCTCTCTCGTTGGGTTGTGTGATTTCAGAAACTCTTTTTACCGTTGGCACTCGCCGTTTATCTCAACATCTGGCAGAAGAATTTGTATAGTCAAGTCTGGCTCTCATTCGCACACGTCGTCTCACACTAGGAATACAAATTTTTTAAGAATAGTTCAAGTTAGCTTACACCTGTATTACCCAATCACGTTACAACCAATTGATTTAAAAAACTTTTATGAAAGTATGTGCTCAACTAACCGGAAGCTTACAACCCCCTAGATATAAAATCTAAATAAATAATGGAAAATAATTACGGAGCTAATGACATGTACCTACCAAGGTGACAGCACAGCAAAACTGCTGCTGTCTTCCTGGGTGCACAGCCCAAGTCTGCAGTGGTGTTGCCTTCAATGACCACAGGACAATTGAGCTTCAGCAAAAGTGAAAACAAAAGAACCCAGTGTGAGAGACATGGCAAGTGAAATCACTCATACTGTACAGTATATTAACTCCGTTACATACACATTGTTGGGTAAATTATGCTGGTTGTGTTATGCATGCTGGGTCAAAGAGGCTTAAAAGGCTAAACACCTGCTTGGCTTATTTTATTCCCAGTTAATTCATTTGTTTCCCCTCCAGCATTAAACTTCATGGATCACTCTGGATGAATCTTTCAGTAAATATGGAAGATTAAAGAAGATTAAAAATTAAACCTAACCCTACCCAAGTAAATTATAGTAAGCAAGCAAGTTTTATTAACACTTGGTTAAAGTCCTTTCAGTGTAGATCATTTAAACGTGTATGTCATCGTGGACACTGGGGATGTTTTTTTGGGTGCTGGCTGTTAAATTTTAACAGTTGCATTAACTCACTGATCACTACACTACCTAAGTGATCTTTTTAAAATTTTACTGTTTGATGTGCAGCAGTTTCTTGGCTTTTTTGTTCATCTGACATCCGTCCAACTGTCCTGCCGCTTATAAGGTAAACTTAGCTAGCTAGCTAATCCTACTTACTCAGTATTATCTAGCAACTCCGAGTGAAGTTACTGTGGTTAAAGCTTACGTCAGCTGATGTCAGAGTACATTTTTAGAAATGGGTGGGAGGGTTTGTTCTTATGAGCCCTTAATGCTGTCAGGTTGGCTTTGTGCACTTCACTACATGTATGCCAATACAATCTGAGCTTGCTATAAAAAAAAAAAGTTTTAAAAGTGCTTAATCTCCTTAAAGTAGGAATAAAGATATAATCAGTCAAAATATTATTTTTGCATAACCTGTAAATAACAGGTTTTCAACTAAACCCCAGAGCATAAACAAAGGAGGCTGAAGTTATCTTCAGTTCATGGCGAACAAAACAACAATGAGGGACAAAGAGGCGGGAGACATATGGAGGAAATCCAGGACGGGAACGAAGAAGCTCCTTGGTGGGATCTGGCTGCAGCAATGGCAAATTCTATGATACGGAGGCAGAAAACTCAGGAAAGCAGGAACCACGTGACAAATAAGGAAAAACAGAGTACCAGCTGAACATAAGCTGAAAATCAGCCAACCGTGGATGAGGAACCAGGATCTGCATACTTCAGTACAACCAATGGGGAACAGGTGTGCCAGGTACCCAGCGCTGTGGCCATGGCCCTGCCAGGAACCAGACAAGACAATTTATTCGTGAAAAGTAAAATTCTGCCTATGTCATTGCAATTTATTAGAACTCCTGCTCTCAACCATCCACCAAACTAAAACATTCACTGTGATAAGAAAAAGACAAAAAAGGCCAAAGAAAAGCAGCAAAATCTGAGATGTGTGATCTTGACTGGAAGCCTTTTGCAATGTACACTTTTTACCACAGTCTGGCACACCACAGAGAACTATATAAATGAACTGCAAAGTTCTAGAAAGGGATAGCCCTTCTGAAAATGCCAAGAATGAGTGGCAGGATGCTCTGAACACGACTCCATCTTGCCATCGCTGCAGGAACAGTGGAACCTGAACGAAGGGCTCTGACAGGCCCAGTGGGGAGGAGATTGCTCTGTCCCTGATTGGATGATTATGGGCTGCGGGGGCTCAAATCAGCCGTTTTCAGGAAGAGAATGGTTTGGCTAAGTGGATTTGGTCCTGTGTGTCCCGATTGTGTGCGTGTGTTCTCTGCTTGTGTCCTGTGTTTATTTCAGCGTTTAAATGTGTGTGTGGGAGCTTGTGCTCCTCAATGTATGTGTGTATTCAGAAATAAGTGAGCCCAGTTCATTAATGACACATTTACAAAAAGGAAAAGAGTAATGACTTAAAAACCAACAAAGAAAGGAGTGAGGCCAGGAACAGAACTCTCAGATGATTGAAAAGCAGTTAGAGAGAAAATTATACTGAGGAGAGAAATGGGAATAACATGATGCGAATCAATTTGCTTGATTACTTTTTGCATTTTATCTTGTTTTTCTGTTTTGTTTGATACAGTGTTTCTAATAATTGTTTTATTTGGTGTTTTGTATATGAAGCCTAGGGAGACTAGTCACTCACCACTGTATGGAAGCTTAAGGACATCCAAATACAAGAATATAAGGAATATAGGGAAATAAATAAAACAAGAGAAGAGAGGTAGTGGCAGAGTAGTGCAGGTGTGAACAAAGACCAGTGGTTATTTTAGTCATGTGCGTACCCATGACAACTATAGGACCGAGGTGTGTTGGTGCGTGTGTTATCAAGAATTGCAGTCACTGTATTATATACTGTGTGTTCTGTGGGAACTGATGGCCACAGTGGTGTCTCGTCTGGAGAGAGCAGCTTTCAATCCAGCTGGGAACCATTAAAACGATGTCTGTCATGTTCATTTTTCATAATTTGCATCTGAGGAGACCCTGCCGTATGAGTGACAAAGACACTGATACACAAAAGACTGGCAAGGCGAAAAAGGCGTGAGGCACATTTCTGTACATTAGAGGGTTCAGTCAAGTACAAAGTGTCATTGTATTTTGTCTATGATCTATTTTCAGGACCACAAACTGGCATTTCTCTTTGTAAGGAATTGTCCATTGTATCATTATGCCGTTGATAAGAGCTAATTATTCCATTCTGATTATATTTGATTAAGTCCTTCTCTTCACACTCTCTAATATCACACAATCTCATTGAAGGAGTAATTTTCTACTTCAAAAGCTAATTAAGCCAATCAGAGCACAAAGAAATGGTTCTTGCGATGACCCAGCATGCATGACTTTTAATTATCTAAAATTGCAAAAAAAAAAAAAAGAAGTTTTAATTTTCTTGTCTTGTCTTTGTGAGCAGCGTCACAGTAATGTGGGCTGATAATGTGTTTAATAAAGTCCAGCAGGACTTTTGGATTAAACCTTGAAACCTTGATTAGATTGTACTTCTAGTACTGTTAGGTGACTGTAGAAGACAAAGTGAAGTGAGACCTCCATAAAAAAGGAACAACGAAACAATGAGGGGAAGTTCTCTCACCAGATTTTTCCCTTTCTTTTCAATAATTTGTGAATGTTGCTTATATCTACATAGATTTTAAAGGTTTTGAAAAGTTGGTATTTCTATTTCTCTAAATAAAACTATACTTATGGTAACTGGCCATTTCCAAAATTTCTCATTCTGAGACGCCTGTCAGGGTTTGAATTTGTTTGGATATCACTACAGTTTGCATTGAGCCAAAGTAGTAGCCATAGACTAAACCATTTGAAAGAAGTGTTGGTTTCTCACCCACAGTTTGTCCAAACTACTCAGCTGCTATCTGAAACCTGCCAGCGAGAATCTTGTGGTTGCCCAAGCACATTGCTATGAGCCGTATAAAGTCAAAATGGCCAACAAGTCCCACCAACATGCATACCAAATAAAAGTCCAGATCTCAGGAGGTTAAGGGACAAGGTGATCGACACTTGACATTTTAAATCTCACTTAAAAACCAAATTTTATTCTTTTACATCTACTGTTTTTAAATGTGCTTTATAAAGATTGACCTGACTTGACTTAGTATCTACATCAGGAACCTGGTGGGCTTTGTGGTGGGTAATGATGATAATGCTGATAAGGCTGATCAATAATAACAATAAAAACAACATGATGATATGGCTTTCCTGTTGACTTTTCACTTTGTCTTTTCTGTTATTACACCTCACTGATTTAAAATGGTATCATAAATGTGGCCATCAAAAGTGTTTTTCAACTATTTGCATTTATTGCATATTAATCTGCCATTTATTTATTGCATTTCAATCTGAAATATTGAAATATGCCCTCACTTGCTTTTGTTAATTTAGGCCAATCTGACAGTGAACGTCATTCTGGCTGGTGAAAGTGCCGCTACTTGAAATCAGGGAGCCATTGTTTCTAAAATTACCAAAGAGAATGTGCCTGCATATCACTGAGAACTGTCTACCTGCTAAGCCGGGGTGGAAAGCTTAGCAACAATATCCAAGGTGATGGTAGAGCTTAGTGACGGGTCAGCAACATACCTGCCGTTTTGGTTTCATTTTATAGCTTTAGACCTCATTTTTGCCTAATTGCTGCAGATTGAGATCATTTAGAGATCTGTGATCTGGAGAAATTAAGAACAAGATGGGCTTTACAAATGTTTGAATTAAATTTTAAGCTGCTGCATTGGCTCATTATTGTGATGACTATGTCTCCATCTCCTAAGACAGACTTTGCGATGATCATGATCATAAAGAAGAAGGCATCATATGTAAATGCTGACGTTATACCATTCTGTTTGATGGTTTCTCCTCCATTTTGTTTATCAGTCCCTGTATTTGTATGTTTTTCAGTTTTTTGTTCGCAGGGGTGTTTATGCGCCTGATGTGTGTGGGTGTCACAGTGTTTAATTTTCAACTGTGTGTCCTGTTCTTTTCTTTCACGCAGATTCTTCACAGTAAACATCTGTTCAGTCTCTCTCTCCAGAGGGACAGTGGACTCAGTGCCTACTGCTGTGATTCCACCAGCTAATGAGACTGCATGACACGAGCACATATATAGTCCTGTACACACAGAGGCACATTTCAGTAATCATCTGTACCAAAGGATTCAAAAACATACTTTATTGAGGGGTGGAGGAGTGGGTGGGCTTCACATGAATCAGTGCAGTACATGTTCTGCATCATCAATGCCGTCAAACTAAAACACCAGTGCATTGTGTCTAATTAATCACGTGTTCAACAAACTGGTGAATTTGCTGAAAGGAAGAACGTGTTATTTAATCTGTTAGGCTGTGAAAAATATATAATCATAAAATAATAATAGAAAAATATACAAAAATTTAATTTGCTTGCTTAACCATTAGACTGTTTGAAGTTTAAAGTGTTGGCACTATTCATTCAGATTATTTTACTGTAGTTTGGACGTGGGATTGTATGTACAGTGAGCTTTAGGCATTCTTTTGCAGACCATTTTATTTTCAAATGAACTCTCGCCTATCAAAGCAGTTAAGGTGGTCTGGACATCTGATTACAATGCCTCCCTGTGGGAGAAGATCTTGGGGGCAGATCCTGAACACACTGGAGGGATTTATTGTCCCATTTGGATTTAAAATGCCTCAGGGTGTCTCTAAGATGAGCAGTAGACAAAATGGATTCAAAGACCTGGATGAGCAGAGAATGGACTGATAAGATAGAGGTAATAGAGGTACATAGATGACTACACTTCGTAAATTAAAGCAGTAAAAGATGCTAAATCAAGTTAACCACAGTGATTGTGCACTTTGAAAAATGAATCGACCAACATTTTATTGCTAAGGAATCTTTCATGTCTGAAATGAGTGGTTTTCTTTGCTTCAAGTGTTGCCGTTTGGTTTGAAAGCCAGTTTAAGACGTGTCAGAGAAATATAGTGGAACAATGTTGGAGACTTCTTTGGATAGAAAATTAGCTTCAAAACTGTGCTGGATATCCACTTGGAGCAGATAAAAAAGTCAGTTGATATAGAAGTATTAGTATAGTAGTCCACACCACCAAATCCATATGAGAACTTACTGAGTACCACATGTAATATGAGTGTAGGAGCAGTTGTCCAGTGTAGCAGGCCACAGAACAGCTCCTGCAGGATTGTTCACGCGAAAAATACAGACACTCAGGCTGTTGTGATGTACTGATGTACGTAGTCATGAAATCTTCCCATCTGTTTAAAAGCAGTCTTTGTTCCAGCTACTTCAGTGGTTAAAATGCACTGATCACATGATGGTTATTCATATTGCTCCTGCAAT
This sequence comes from Echeneis naucrates, assembly GCF_900963305.1. NCBI lineage: Eukaryota > Metazoa > Chordata > Actinopteri > Carangiformes > Echeneidae > Echeneis > Echeneis naucrates. The sequence goes on along the minus strand of NC_042531.1, from coordinate 16,275,131 downwards.
ACTCAGCTTGGCATTGTGTCTTTCTACAAAATGTTTTGTTGAGTTCAGGAGCGTAATTTAAGTTACAATATCTATAGTTCAGTTACATTTTACAGGTTTTTTTTCTTTACTTTTACAACTTACGATGAGATTTCTCAGTCTTGCTTCACTTGTGTAATCATCCTAAAATATTATACCTTGGAAATACTGCTGTCTGTGTTGCCAGGCAACAAGTGGCTAAACAGGAGACAGGAAGCTCTGACAGCTTTGCAGGAGTATTAAAATCCTGGACCAATTAACACAAAAAATATTCTATGTGATTGTTCTCAGGTTGTATCCTTCGTCAAACAAGATTAGAAACAATGGTGATTTTTTTTTTTTTTTTTTTTTTTTTTGCAACACAACTTGTATAATTTTACAGTGGTGGATACACATGCTCACGAAGCCAGACGAAGGAAACTACTGCCTTTGGGACCATAAACCGGAGGGTTGCTGTTTCAGTATATGTAACAAATCATTTGTAGTGACTTGTTTTGAACAAGCCAACTATATGTATTTCTAGTGCTCAATAAAATGTAATGGTCCTCCTTAACTGGAGCTTCAGTCTCTTTATTCTTCTTTTCACACATCATTCAACCACAGGCCGCCATCTTAGCTGGTGGTCGCACTATCCCTCTTCTTGCCCTCTTCAATTGGATATTCTGCACAGGTTTGACCCACCAATAACTGCAGACACAACCTGAACAACATATTTAAATTTAAGTGTTTTCAACCAAAAATGGAGATTACATTTATTCACATACATTTATTCATTTCCTCATTGGAACATAACCAGCGCTGAAGGCTCTTTAATTCATGGAGCTGCATCAGCCTCTTCCCCTACACACTGTACGTTCATATCCGTGATAGGTTCCCCCACACCCCTCTCTCTCTCTCTCTCTCTGTCTCTCTGTGGCCGAGCGAGGGTTAGAGTGGAAGTGAAGCACTTGAGCACCTATGCCTGCCAATCACTTCTGCCATTTTGGCTCAGGGCAAGCAAGTCCATGCAGCCAGGTTTCAAAATCATGTGGAGTCCACATACTGTTAGACATGTATTACACCTAACCCATGCTGCCGTCAGAATAGATTACTAGAAGAACGTGTAAAGCCTACTGTACATACACACAGACATCCCAGCAGTCCAGTAACACCTAATCCTTTTACACGCAGGTAATGGCTTTTCACACATATTGTAGGCTATACACAGTCCCCAAAAGGATGCACATGAAATCCTCACAATGGCCTACATATGTTATGGTACTGCAACCTTACCATGACAAATGGACAATACAGCATGCTCACCTCCCCTGTCCACTGTAATAGTCCAGTGACACAGTGTGGCATACAGCCCAGCACTAGGACTCCAAGAAAATATAACCAATGTCCAATAGTCTTCTCCTGAAATAAAACACTCTTTTACTTTCCTCTCTTTGTGAGTTTTTCAATTCCACTTATGGATAAAAAAGTGAAAACAACACATTACATTTTGCTGGAGGTGCAGTGAAGTAGGGGGCAGGGACATTGAAGGCCATGTTCCACTTCCACTCAGCCTATGGTAAAGGGCTGAATGGAAGTGGTGGGCTCAGCTAAGTTCATTTCCAGTAAGCTTCTATTGTCAGGGCTTCAAAAAATCAGAACTAGTAAGCCATTTCCTACTGTGCTACTTTTTAACGACAGCATAAAATATTCATAGTGTATTCACTGACTGCCGAAATAGGGAAAGTAAATTTGCAAGTGGCCCATAGCATTCAGGGATGTTCTATAGTTAGACTGAAACAAAGAGTCAGATTTTATCATGGATTATTCCTTTGTTGAATGTGTTTTACCGAACAGAGGAGTGAAAACAATCTGGGTCATGACTGCGAAAAGGGGTTAAGTGGTAAAAGCCCAATAAAAGTTCATTGTTGAACTTTTACAGGCCATTTTTTGACTTGTTGATGATGGATAATGTTCTTTCTAAACCCAGCATTATTACTGCCTTTATTGTATTTCTGTGAATGGCCCTCTGAAAGGGCAAAGTGAGGTCTTACATTGGGCCACTCGCCCAAACAGGAAGCGTGTGATTAAACAAACTGAGCAGCCCAAGTATTCACCTAGATGTTCATTATTCACCTCAATACACGTTGGTGGCAATGGCTAAAATAAATACAGTGGAATGATGATAGGAAGGAAGTGCAGATTGAGAAAGGAAGGAAATATCACAGGGCATGCTGAAATACGACTGCACTTTGAAGCTGACTATTCAATAGTGCCATCTAGTGTTGAGAGGTGGAAGCACTGAATATGTGCAGTCTTGGCCCCTGGACCCAAGTTTATTACACATGCTTGAGCGGAATAGGAGCCCACGGAGAAAAAAAAAAAGCATATAAGCCCATTTTGAGTCCCTGAATAATAGTTGAAGAGACATTGATGGAAATGTACTTTGTAATATAAAGTAATTCTGAAAATTTTCTTTGGTGTTTTTTTTTTTTCCCATAGTGTTATTCCATTAGCTGAAATGTGCTCTGAAAGAACCCCCTCTCTCTACATCCATCACTGATCATTATGGCATCTTAGTGTAATTGCCCTCCCCCTGTTGTGCATGCACACTCGCCAGTCCTGAATGCCAGCAGTAATATCTCTGGTAGGAAGAGAGTGAGAGGGAGGGAGGGAAAGGGAGCGAGAGAGTGAAAGAGAGAGAGAGGGAGCGGGAGAGAGAGACATATGCATACCCAGCTCATTTCCACCGCCAATCAAATTACCTGACCCAGCCGCAATACATCACTGCCAAACTGTTTATTAAACAAAAAGCCATGATTAAATTATTAATGACAGAGATTAATTAAGACCTAGTGCACCTCACATGCACAATCATACTAGCAAAACATGCACGTTCAAAGGCTAGGGGTAAAGCACACACGCACACACACACACACACATACGCATAAATCCATACACCACATGCATGCACACAAATGCACACAGCACAAACACACAATAAGTTACAATGTCTGCAGCACAAAAGGAAGTGGGAAGGGAATAACCTGATGTATGACTTTTGCATGTGCACAAGATACAGAAAGACGCGTTTCCCATCTGTATAAAGAATAAACAGCATCAACACAACATAACCCAAGACGTTAACAAGTTCATTTGTCAGCAAACTTTTCTTGATGTTACCATTAGGGTTTGTTTATGGCTAAGCTTGTGCTGCCTTAATGGTTTGTTAGGGGTAGCATCTGTTGCTGTTTGGGCTCAGTGTGCTTATGTACGTGTGTGTCTATGTGTGAAATTGTGTGTGTGGAGAAAATTAGTTCTTTGCAGTATGCTCACTTCATCTTATTAACTCTTTTACAGTCTCGCTAGGAATTATACTTGCAAAGATGTTTTCATTGATAAGATTGTGCCCTTGCTTTAACATTAATCAGTTTTTCAGTTTTTTTTTTTTTTCTTCTTTTTTCATATGAACAGTTCAGGAGGCAGATGCTTGCACAGACTTGCCCAGTTACAGCACCTAGGCATGAACTAGCTACCTAATTATTTACTGGAACTAAAGTTGAGGGTTTTTGTTTTTTTTTTTCAGATAAAAACCCTAAGGACAGCAGAATTCCAAACAATATTTCAAAAATGTATGAATTTATTTGTAATATTAATCTAAAATTACAAATCATTTTTAAAAGGCTATATTAGAAATCCAAAAATAAACATACCACAATCTAAGAAATTAATAAGAAATTAATCTATATAAACTATAATTACAGTCAACTAAGGTTGTCCATCTAAAGAACTGTAACTACAGCTACTTGGTGCATAGCATATACTGGCTGTAACAATCATACCTTACTGAGAGTAAACATATTTATAGACATGCCATGCTTAAGGTAAAAAATAGAAATATCAGATGCTGAATCATTTGATGACACAGCTGTTTATCCTAAACTGGCAACTTAACCATGCAGTCACATACTTTTTCACAAAGGACTCGGAGCTTTATTTTACCGTTATAAAATCTGGTATTCAACAAAAATACAACCATTATGGGGCTTACAAGATGAAATCCTAAAATATCTTTCCTTACTCAACTTTTAGTGTCACTTGAAGACAATTTTCTGAAGTGCAGCGTCACGTAAATTCACTTTTTTGCTATTTCACACCCTGTGGATGGATTCGGTATGACCCCCTCCACTGGCTGAAGGGAAAAGGGCCAAACAGCCAAAGACAGATTTTGCCTAGTTTTTATTGTAGCAATTTGATCATTAAAAGAGATCAACCTTCAGTCACAATACTTGTGTTAACATTTAAATATCAGCTCGTATTTAAAAGCATTGACTGAAACCTGAATTTCAGCATTTAGCAGCGTGTACTTAACCCTGCAGTGTTGGATTACAGCTATAATTACAGCCATATATGCACATTGGAGGGGTGACATACAGTACTTCTAATACAAAGAGAAATACTCATTCTATTGTTTAATGCATCCATTTGTGAATGCTCTCTTTAAATCTATTGTTTTTCTTTGGAATCGTGTATGCTGTCACCAAGGCAACAGCTACCTTGCTTAGTCGAGCTGTGTTCATCATCCTCAGAACAGAATCAGAATCAGAATCAGAAATAGTTTTATTGCCGGGTATGTGTAAACATACTAGGAATTTCACTCCAGTGTTTCACTCTTGGACAAGAGAAAGACAGATAGAAAATAAGAATGAATAAGAAGGAAATACATATATATATGTTGAAATCAGTACTTGCAGTGGAATATTGATATGGAATAATGAAAAGAAAATCAACATTAGGTTGTATGACTCTGTGTGTGCCAATGTAATCGCTCTAAAAAGAAAAGGGCAAACAAGATGCACAGTGCAGGATTTCTGATAGCCACACTGACTGCACCATTCAGTTTATGATAAGGAGATGAGATGTACAGCTCAGGATCGGTCCCAGGGCAGACCAGTAGACACCAGCTATAAAAAACACACGAACAAAAGGAATGGTAAAGGGATGGTAATGTGCCTGCATGTGTAATGTGTGTAAAACAGAGAGTGAGTGTGCAGTGTGAGTGTCAATGTATGTGCATAAAAGAAAGAAAAAAAAAAAAAAGCTGAAGAGGCCAAAACAATCAACTAGTATCAGCACTTTATGGTGGAGAATACTATATCACCGTGACAACAAAGGCAGTAAAGTGCTGTATGGCGCTGTAAAACATTGTGTGATTCTGCAGTCAGATGATCGTTAGCGCAGCTGGTTAATCGCCTGGCCACTCCTCTCCTGACACACACACACACACATACATGCAAAAACTCACCAATGCATGCAACACGATAAACATGGGAGTGTAGTGACGTACATGTGTGTGCAGACAACTACCATACATATTCATATAGCTATTCCCAAAAGAAAACATAAAGATGTGTGATGGATGAGGGTGGAGACTGTTCAGTATAATCAGTCAAGGAGACAAGGCAGCATTCAGATGCTGCCTTGTTGTGCCAAGATAAATTCATCACGCTACAATTAGTTTGCAAGTCTTAAACCCTGCAGTGTCTTTATCACTTTACCGATGCAGCCCTGCGTGCAGTGTCCCTGTAGTGTTTGCCTGTATGGCTCCCATCCCAGGATTCTTCGTAGTAGTATCATCACATGAAATTTAAAACCTGAACATAAATATAGTGAAAGCAGAAGCAGAGCTCTCAAGAAAAACCTGTTGATGTTTGAAAATTACACCATTTAATAGTTTTTATGGCTTATGGCCACATATAATGTGAAAGGTGTCTCCAGGTGTTGACATTACTCTTTGGAGATTTATAGTGTCCTTGAACTCGATGTTTTAACTCTCTGGCTTGCAAAAATACTCTGTGCATCACCTACCCAGCACCATGTAGCAGACAATCAAGGGAGCAATTCTGCATAGTGGAGCATTGAGCAGTTTATGAGTCAAATATTTCCCTCAGCAGCTGGTGAATATCAAGAGGAGAGTTGAAAAGAGACTGAGTTATGATCAGAAATGTGACGCAAATGGGGAAAAAAAATCTGTGGAGATTTAACGTGGGCAAGCTTTAGATTTCGAAACCTTAAGGAAACCTAAATTTAAAGCAAACTGGACTTAGAATGTTGAAGTGACAAAACCTTGTTGCTGGGGAAGTGTCATTAAAGGCACATACCCTTTTATGTCTTTTTTCCATTTTGCTTCTGATTTGAAATTCTCACTTCACCTGCACAGTTACCACTGACACTCTTTTTCTTTATGTCAGGAGGTGGAGACTAAAGAGGCAAAGAACACGGCCAAACCAGGAAAATGGATAAATGACATGATTCCTCACTGTTTTTCCACCCACCAGCAACGCCCACTGTGTTTGGAAGGGCCATTTTGGATGTATAGCTGCTGAACAATTAACCTAAACTGATTCTCTGTAATGATAGAGTATGACTACTCTCTGCATCATTAGTCTGTAAAATAATGTCACAGTCTTGATTTTTATCCAACTCTAATGTTATACTGTCTGAATCTTGTAGACTGATAATAAATGTTTAACTGCAGGCTTCATTTAGTTTGTTGCAGATTTTGGCGAACAGTCAAATTCACAACGTCACCTCTCCTTGCTCAGTGCACTCAGTGAGTCTTTCAGCATTATGTGTGAGAAGACACCCAACATGCTTCACACAGCCAAACCCTAAGAAAGCACAGAGAAGCACATAGACAAACATAGCAAGCACTTCCATATGCCGGCCTGTGTATGCATGTGTATGTGAGTATGAACTTGTATGGCTAACATATTTGCAAACAGGAGAATGAGTGTCAGACTCATAAAATGCATCGGCCACCACTGTGCATGGTTTTCCCATTTAAGTGAGACACAGGTATATGTAGGGCAAACAGCACCCGTATGCTGTGGCCTGTAAATCAGCCAGGCTTATGTTCACAGTAGCAAGAGGGAGAAGGGTGTGTGTGAAGAGTCATCTGAATTGGGGAGAGCCCTGTTTTGGAAATTGCTAACATAACTTCACTTGCATGTGCTATATGCAGGTGTTTGGATGGGAAAGTTTGCTGGCAGCTGTCCTGCCTTGTGTTTTCCAGCCTGCATGGAGGTTTCTTAGTCTGCAACTCCACTCTCTTAAGGGGTGTGTCCCATTCTGGGGGCTACATCCATCGGAAAATGCAGACAGCTGGGGTGTTTCTTTTTCATTAGAGACCACTGAAGTTGAGCCAAAATAAACTAGCGCAGCCAAGAGAGGATTTTGACTTGTATAAATAGCTGTCTTTGACCTTCGTGAGGACATCGATTACATGTTTTTTATCACAAAAATTTTACATTTTAGGAACCTTGGTTTGAAGAATTGCAACATTACAGCTGAAAACAATAGTTACATTTGTAATTGGGCTCTGCATCAGTGCTGTTTGGTTTCATTAAAGGGATGTAATGAATCTTGGAACAGTTTGGGACATGAAGGATACCAGTATTAGAAACTTTGCTACCACCTTCATCATACTGTTGGTGGCCAGGAAACGAAGCCACTGAAAGTTACATACCCTGAACAGAGCTCTGGACTACGGCTGGTGACTGTGGTTCTTGTTCCACACTAGTGGATAACTACTACATGTGATGGTCACAGAGCTCACAGAGTGTGCAGACCAGAACAAGGACTACTGTCAGCAGTGGTAATTAGCAGGCCAATAGCCAACAATAGGCTAGTTTGCAGCAAATGAACTTCTAAAGTGAAACAATTGTCATAACGCAATCTGTATGATGAACTGAAAAGATTGTTTAGTAAAGTGGGATCGTCCATGATGAGCCCTAAGTCCAGCCCAGCATTGTGCAGGGTAAATTACACCCACCAATAAGTCTGTCATATGGGCCATTTTAGTGTTTATTTGGCATACAATCTAATGCAACATTTTTCTGCTGTCCCTTGCTGTAGGTATCTGGTATGTGCTCGAGGTTTGCACATAATCTATCTGTGTGCAACAGTGTGTGCAGAGAATAAGCCTGTGTGTCTGTGTCAGCCAGTTTATGGCCAGTCAGCACTAATGCAGGCACTCACCGATAATGAGTAATGAAGGGGCATCAATAACAGCCATGAACGACATATCTGACAGGACAGCTTTTAATAATGGCCACCGTCAGCAGAGACAGACAGACAGGTGGAGAAAAGGGATGCAAAAAAGAGATGCCAAAAGAGATGGAGCAATAAAGGAAAGGTGCAGAGGGGAGGAAAGGGGAGCGGTGATAGAGATAGACATCTAAAGATTAGTGAAGAGCAAAGTAAGGAGAGGTGGAGTAACAAATAGAGACGGGAAGTAGTTGGACAGAACAAAGCATGGCTGGATCCATTCATTCAGTTGTCCATTATTATACCCATTAATCCCGTGTACAAGGACCAGAACTGAACCTTTTTTGGTGTGCACTGGGCGAGTCCGGACACACTCTGGAAGGCTGACCAGAACCCCTGCCATAAAACAACTGTGCCAACAGACCATCACACTAATCCTGTGTGATTAAGAGCATACCAGGCATAAAATCAAAACTCATTGGCACTGTCTCACTCTTAGAAATGTAAACAACCTTTCATCTGTAATCTTTGAGGAAAGATAGTATTAAAAATAAAATGAGGTCGGGAGATGTCTGGCCTATGCAGGCAAAGCCAAGGTGGGTTAGTCTCTGTAAACATCAGCCAAAGATGAGTAGAGGTGATGGCACAGCTGTCACATTTGGACAGCTCATGTCACGTCGCCTTTGTAAGTGGACTTCATAACCTGTTTAGCCCTGGGTTTGCATCCAGAGTCATGTTTGTGGTTGGGTTTAGTCACAGTACTCGGTTTTAATGGGGATAGATGCACAGCAGCATCAGCCGCTGTGGTCTGCTTGACTTATGTATCAACATACAAAGCACCAAGGAACATTGGGAATGTATTATACTATGCTGCACCTTGAAAAGGGGCAACAACTGCATTTAAGTCTGACCCAAAGAAGTCTGGACATCAATGTGTTATTACTTGAGTTAATATCTTTGCTTTGTTCTTTTTTTTTTTTTGCTGGTTTGCTTGGGCAGCACGGCAGTATAGTGGTTAGTGTTAATAACAATAAGAAGGTTGCAGGTTCAGTTCCCAGCCTGGGAACCGAACCTTCTTTTCTGTGTGGAGTTTGCATGTTCTCCCCATGCCTTTGTGGGTTTCCTCCCACCGTCCAAAGACATCATGTTTGGGTTAACTGGTGACTCTAAATCGTGTGAGTGGTTGTTGGTCTCTGTCTGTCACTGTGTGTTGGCCCTGTGATGGACTGGTGAGCTGGAAAAAGATAAGTGGCTGAAGAACAAATGAATTTATGTTTGTTTCTTTTCTCTGTGCTGATGGAGGAATTGCAATTCCCCTACTGCTGGACCAATGAGGCAATTTTACAAATTTTAATTTGAATTTAACCAGCCTTACTTTGTTAGACAGTTTTCAAGTTAGTTTAACCTGTATTCAAGATGGCAATACTTTCATATAGTATGAGCCATAAACTTGTGACTTTCTTGAGATTATCACATAGAGAGTGAGCCTGTGGCTATTTCTTGGAAGCAGCACATAGGCTTCTTTTGTAAACTTGTTGGTCAATTCTGGCCAGCACAGAGTGTGCCTCAAGTACTGAGCGGGAGCCAGACAATCTTATCTTTGTTGAGCATAGGGCGTAGAAGGTGAAACAGCTTGGCTTGGTTCTGCCCGAAGTTTAAAAACTGCATGCCAGCACCTACAAAGAATATTTCTTCATAGAGTACTTCCCATTCTCTTTTAATCAAATCATGTTCATCAATATTTTAAAGAATATGAAACTTAAACTTGTTATGATCACATTGAAAATTACATTGGCATTAATGTAGTAAAGATTTTGTGACATATTGATAATTATTCTGTAAATATAGACGACTGAGAAACCACTTTAATTTCCCTCATAGTCTGTGGGAAATGACTCAGCTTTATAGAAAGCAAAACCAAAAGCAATTAAGACCTTTTGCCGTTCATCACTGAAATTGAATTGTGTGATATACAAGCCAGTCATTATTAGCTGGCTGCTGGGACAGTGCCACACACCAAAATATGTGTATTTTTTACAAATAATGAAAGAAAGCAGAGAGAAAATGGATAGCGCAATTTTAATTAGGCTAGGGCAATGTATTATGCTATCATGTGTGCCATGATAATAAGGAATACCCACGGCCAAGCAAGTGTAAAGTGTCTAATGAATGGTATGTCTATTACCACCTTAATCAGACTAATTTCACACAGCTCTGGTTGACATAGAGACAATTCAATGAAAAAATACTCAGACTTGGGAATGTGCATCTTTTTTTCTCAATTCCCGGTTTCATGTTTTAATGAAAGATGCCACGTGTCTGTGCTGCTATTTCTTTTGGTCGACTGCGCCGCAACTTGTATTGGAGCACAATATACGTTTGATGCACTTGCACGTTGGATGGATAGTGATAGAGCCAGACGGACGGACCGACAGGGACACAGGGAGATAAAGGCTCCATCTTCCGTCTTACTTAAAATGTAAATGGTTATGTTGGGATTGGTTAGGGCTGCACCACTAACGAGCCACATTGGGGTGATAGATGGCGCTTTAATTCTGAAAAGGAATTGAACTACAGGCCTGGGAAACATTAGTTAGGTAGCATGACACTCTTCCCATCCATCTGTGCCTCACCATCTTCCCTTTCACGTCTCCTTTCAGTGCATTCTGTCACCTTGGTTTACCATTATTCAGACACCATGTCCTGCCTCGGACATCTAGCTATCTATTGTTTCCTCCCTCTATTGAAAGCATTGATCACACTTTTATTTTAAGACCCTGCAGTTCATTATATTTCTCAAAATTCCCTTTTACAATCAACCCGTTTGAATTTTATTGATACAGCATGGCTTTGCAGCAGGCATTGTGGGTGTGTTTGTCCCAACTTTGCTGCTAATGGAAATATCTGAACTGTTCCCTAGATTACAATGAAACTCTGGACACACATTCATAGCTCACTTGAGATGAATTGTTGAGACTTTGGCCACTCGCTCATTTCTGGTGTAGAGTAAAAAGTTTTAATTTGTCCACCACTTTGGTTTACTCACAAGACAAATGATATTCTCCTCAACTTTATCTGTCTGATCCACTAAAAGTATGAGGATTATATTCTCTAGGGAACAGTTTATGGTGTAAGGAATCAAAGAGTACGAAAATTATGTGCACACCGTTGCATTTAATAACGATAACTTAAGTGTGAGGGTAACCCGGTATTGTTATTCCTTTCATCGTTCCTTCCTTCGTCTCATCTAGCTTTCTTTACCATCCTCCTGCCTACAGCGTTCATCATTCATCACCCTGCATCTGACACGGTTTCATTCTTGCTGTGCACTTACCTTCCTTCCTCCCCCTACACACAACATATTATTCCTCACACCAACCATCCGGCCAGCCAGAGCATTCCCTCCTACTCTAACACTTTATCATTTCTCTTTATCTCACCCTTACATCTCTCTCTCCTTTCTGACTCTCTGCGGCGGCACACCCAGCTAGACCCGCTGCTGCTGTTACAGATTCATTTCTCATTTTTCCTCCTTTAAATCGCCCTTTCAACTGTCCCTGTGCACACCTCACTCTCACAGTCGATCAATTCATCCTTCTACTTTACTTTGATGCTGTCATCCTGTTTGGAAGCTAAATCCTCCCTCCTTCTGTTCCCCCTTGTCATTTATTCTTTGTCTTATCCCTCCATCCTGGTGTGCAGCTACCTGCCCGCCTTAAACTGTCCTTGTGGTCAAATAAAGTATATATCAGCTCTTTTTGATAGCACATACCAATCATATTGCAGGTTCAAGACAGGTTTAGTTATAACCCAGCAATCTATTCCTCTTACTCTATGGTCAATCCATCTTCCTTTCTCTGCTGCCCTTCCATGGCACGCTACCGCCTCTTCTCTCCTTAATGTTACACACGGGCCAGTGGCAATGCCATGATTGGTTTAAACAGGTAGTCTGTATGCATGGAGGCTCTCTAAACTATACTAATGGTGTTCTTGTTTGTGTGTGGAACCTCTGCTGGTCCTCTGTGTGTTTGCTATTCGGCTCCAGTTTCTTTATCACATTATTGAGCTCTAGTATGATGTGTGCAGTGCTCAGTGTGCATGTGTGTGGTCTGTGATGAGAATGTCTTCTTTTGTAATTCATCGAGATGAAATCTGACTTTATACACATTCGTGACACAGTACTGTATGTGTGTCTGTGTGAATATTTTGTGTGAAAGTATGAGGTTACAATGTGTATGCATATCTGTGTGTGTTTTTGTTTCTTGGCATTACAAAAAGCAACTTGAAATGGTACCATTACCTTTTTGTGCCATTCCTTTTGAAAACAACATGGTTAGTTAAAGTTTTTTAAGGGCACTCTGTGGGGTTTTTGTGTTACCAAAAATGTTTGTGACAAAATGCATTGTAATTATCCTGGAGGACATGTACACATGTTACAACTGAAACTCCCTCTGAAAAGTCAAAGGCACTTTTAGAATGTGAGCGGTCTCCACATGGTACTTTTAATGGGTCCATTTGTACGCATCCTCTATCATCTAATGTGTTTTCTTGTTGGGTGGCATCTTTTGTGATTTTTTCTTTGGCCATCGTGTTCAAACAAGAGGTTATAATTCACTTAAACTATTCATCCCCAAGCCAGATTGGAGGCTACAGTAAGCTGCTATTGGAAATAAACAAAATTAAACAGTGTTGTCTGGTTAGCATGCTAACTTTGGCAGAACAAAAGACACAACAGGGACAAGAGTTTGCATAATTACTGCTTTCCACAGTTCGAAACAACTCTTGACATCTTCCAGAATGATGATTACTGCTAAATTTGTAACATTTCTTTTAAACCAAAAAGGCCAAATTGGCTATTTAACAATAACAAAACTTACCCAAGAAACTTACATGGGAAAGAAGATAGAACTATATCTTAAATATAAGTATTTTAATAGTTTTCATTTCCATTATTATAGATTAGTTTGGGGCATCGGTTCAACTTGCCCCACCTGTGACTTTCATAATCAATGTGTTATCACTGATGTATCATTAGCATTCCCAGCCAAAGGGGAAAATCAAAATATTATTCAATATTTTGTCTGTAAGAGGGTGAAACCAGTGTTTAAATCCAATATTTCCACTGAGTTCACCAGACACTGCACAAGCTTGCACAAAGAATTTCACATAGATTCCAGCAAGGAGTGAGAGCAGAGCTGAGTATTCCTATCTGTGGACACATTGGGTTCCCCCTCAGGGCTGGAAACACTATGCAAGGAAATCACAGAAGAATCTGAAATGGTGAAAAGTGGAGGTGTTGGGGTCACTAATGGGGCAACTGTCAAAATAAACCATGTTTAATGGAAGACATCTGTGTCAGTGAAGTGAGGCTCATGGCTGAGTGAATGCATGTCCTTGAGGATGAAATAGAAAGAGAAGACAGAGATTAAACAAAAAACAGGCATATGATCTTTTCATGAGGACACATGCCCAATTAGACACAAAAAGGGACACAATCTCTGACTGTCAGTTGTCAATAAATGAAAGGCTAATTCTCAGCCAGTTCATTGCTGCAGTATTCAATGGAAGGTTTCCTCTTGTTTGAGAGGAGAGCCAGGTCTTGTTCAATGCCATCAGCAGAGGACCTGCAAGATTTCTTCATCCAGTCGGATCCTGACCGTCTGCCACCACTGCCTCACCAGCTTGACCCCTGCACAGCAGCATGAGAAATGATGACACCCCTGACAGATTTGGGAATATGCTTCTTTTGCGGGCTAAAGGGCACTTTCTCCTCGAGGACAGCTGGGCAGGGGCCCAAACTCTGACTGGCTCCTGTGTGTGTATCCATGCCTTATTACTCCAGAGCATTATCCATCTTTCTGCTGTGGGCGTGCATTTGGGTGTGTGTTTCTCGGATTGTGTATCTCATCAGTGAACCAGGTGAACTGAGTTTATGACTTCACAGTTGAGAGCCGCATACTCACTGAGCGAGGAAAAGGACAAGAAGGAGCCAGAAGCACAACGAAACAGAGGGAAGAATGAAAGATAAATGGAAATTGAGAGGATGCTTTTTCTCGTTGGTAAAAAAAAAGAAAAAAAAGAAAGAAGGCTTGAGTTCACAGTTGTATGCTCATTTGTGTGAACCACCTCCCACACACACCTACACACATCTACACACACACAGTCACAATGAGCAAGTGAGAGTCAAACTCAGAAAAGACCTTTGACACAGAACTCATTAATAGTTTTCATCATCTACTGTATGAAACTAAAATAGGAAAAACACTTTTTAACCTGAAAAAGACTTTGTATTTGAAATTATATGGGCATAGCTTATATCAGTGAATGTATTTTTAGCTTTCTTACGGGCATGCTCATGTTCATTACATATCATTTATGTTTTGAGCTAAGTGTAAAGCTTGACAGACATACGTGCGCATTCTTTGGTAAAAACACGCGGACCCACTATCGGGCCTGTTGGTTGTGGGTGTCTCTGTACTGTTCAACAGTGCCACCCAGAGGTTAAGACAGGTGTGACATCAGTGAAGCTGCAGTGTGGACAGATGTTACAAATCTTCCTTTCCACTGTTTAAACAATCAACAAACTGTAGAATCTGTTTTCCTCCTTCAAAGGAAACAAGAGAGAAGATTGTACTTTGTAAAGCTGTCCCACTGAAAGTGTTTTAGCCGGGACTTTCTGGAAGGGGAGATAGAGAATTGTGTGTATGTGTGTGTGTACACGTCATTTCAGTCAGATACACAGTGCCTCCCACAGTGGTCAAGAATCGGAGCAGCTATTGATTATCATCATCATTATTCATGGTCAGCTGTCAGGTCACAACGCTCAAATGCAAACAGCAGTGAAAGCAGGGACACAACACACTGATGTACAACAGGCATTCAGAAACACACACGTACAAACACTCATTTATTATTCAGTCCAGTGGTACCATAAATCAACATGAAGATCTATAAAGCCACAAATTCAATCCATCATGAACATATTACTTTCTCTCTCACACACACACAGTTTCCCCAGACTTTGCCTGATAAAATAAGAGAAAGTCCAAAATTATTTTGTTCCTTTTTCCACACTGTTAAAAAAGAGCAAATAAAGCTCTGTCCAAGAACTGAGTCATTCTTTGTAATATTAACTTGGTTACTCTGTGTTTGATTTCAGAATTAGTCTTGATGAAAGGCTGTGTCTGCTTCCATCATTATCCAGTCAATGAGAAAAATATTGGTTTTCCTCAGTGAAGCTTCATGTCCAGAAAGTAAAGATATAAAGAATTAAGATCTGCAACCTATTTTCTAGTCACATTAATGTGAAGACTAAATCACAGACGCAGAACTACACACAAACACCAACTGTGTCAGGAGATGTCCATCAGGGCATTTGGTGTTTTCTCTCAGAGTATTAGTGCAATATTGCCTATTTCCTGTTTTGATGGCAAGTCATGTTTCAGGCAGACAGAGACACAGATGGCCTGGTCACCTCGTGGTGATGGTCTATGACTGGTGAGATTGCTGTGTGGTCTCTGTTAGTTTGTCTGCTTTTCTCACTCTATTCCAATGTAATGCTCTAACCACCCACTTCCTCTGTATCCTGCCCTCTGCTCTCTGTGTTGCTTTATCACTTGGTGCATGAACAGGAAAAAAGGATGCAAGTTATTTTCATAGTTATCTCATGTGGAGAATGTCGGGTCAAAATTCTGTGTCAAGTGGGACATAGAAGGAATGAGTCTTTTCTCATTTCAAGGTTCAAGAAGACGCAATTGTTCATGGATGAAAAAAAAACTGTCAGTCATGAAGGTTAAAAAAAAAACAAAACAATTTTATTATCACAGTTGGCTATCTGGGCAAAAGGAGACAGGGGAAACTATTCATGCTTGATAATGGCACATGTGACAGGATTTAGAAATAGACTAGATTACAAAAACTAATGAGGAAAAGATTTTCAGCACATTTCTACATGTGTAAAACACTAGAGAGGAAACTGGCTGCAGTCAGAAAGTTCATCCTGGTTAAGTTGATAAAATAAATCACCCTTGCACTCATGTGGTAACTGGTGAGAGCTAGGACATGAGAAACATGTTTTTACAGGAGCACCACACCTACATGTATGCACATCAACATATCCTCTACCACCCAGCTTCGGAAATCAAATCAGTAACTGTGGAGGCACCTTAATTATTGCATGATCTACCACCGATGAAAATACCATTAGATTTCCAATCATATGTGATAGTGTGGTGGAAGAAGTGCTGGCACAAATAAATAATAATACAGAAACATGTTCACTCACAAACGCACAAAATGAGATAGGAAATGAAAAGTAAAACTTATATAAATGTGCTGAAACCTTGTTTTATATCACAGTAACCACTAAATAAAGAACAATCTCTATTTGATTAACCAAACTGCTTTATCAAGACTGTGTCTGTGTGAAAGCTGAGTGAGAGAGCTGAATACTTGTATACTATGTTTTGCTTTCATACTCACAATTTTTTATTCACCCTCTCTACCTCAAGAAACTTTGTTCCCAGCAGTGTAGACAAATCTTTTCAGCTGAAACTCTGATAAAGTTTATTTTGTATTCTGCCAGTTCTGTACCAAACAGATAAAGTTGGACATAGTGGTGCTTGAAGCTACTATAAGGCTGAATGTTCCCCTTAGCAAGAGTGGAATTTCCAGTCAGCCACAGGCACCAAAGATAGTGTGGCAGCTTTGGTGCTTTTGGTAGTAATTACAGGATCTTGTCCCCACTTTTCCTTTAGCAAGACACTGATCATCAAATTGCCACTGATGGCCATACCAGCACTTGGCATTGCAGGCTGTGAGGTAATCGATGGTCGGGAGCACAAAAAAACTAAAGGAAAATCCAAGGTTGGACTTGTGTCCAGAAGTGTGAGAAGCCTTGAAGAGTCCAAACGCATACTAATGGATATCACGTTCACGTTTGTCATATGAGGTGATGATACTTATTTTACTGAGCTTAATGGGCCAAAACATACATCATTCATTCATTCACTCATCTTCTACTGCTTATTCACTTCCAGGGCCGTGGGGGGCGGGGTCACCCTGGACAGGTCACCAGTCCATCACAGAGACCAACAACCACTCACCACCAAAAACATATATATTATATATAATTACGCAGGTTATCATTTCTAATGTGAGGTTTCTTAGTTCTGTGATGGTAACACATGAACACAGAAGCAGGTGAGTCTGGTTTGACTTCGAGCCTGCTGGACTCTTTGCCGTATGTCATTTCCCCTCCCACTTTCAATAATTCCTATCTAATGAAAGTGTGAAATGCCTCCCCAAATAACTTTAAGAATAATTCCTTACAGTGCACAGCATTAGGTTGCATCTCCTTTTGAACACTGACGCAGTTAAGAGGAAAGAAAGAAGGGCGGAAGGAAGGAAGGGAGGGAGCTTGTGCTGTCTACTGTTCTATCTCTTGGGGACCTTGACATAATGATGATTTGAAATATGGCTACTCCACTTCCTCTGATTTGTTTCTCTTTGGCATCAAATTCTTTCCACTAATTTTGTCTGGGTTTTTGTTTTCATGAGTTCCCTCCCTTTGCCTGTCTGCCAATCAGCTTCAATCATTTCCGTTATTCAACATCACACATACCAACATACACTGACATTCACACATATCCACCAATCATCATGGTCTGCTAGTATGATGATCATGTGTCGTCCCCGGTCCGACTTGTTATTGATCACCAGTTGTAATGATCAGGAAATGCGGATGATGGTCCCACCCTCATTGATTAGGAGTGACAGTTAAAAAGCATGGCATAATTCGCATTGATTGTCAGTGACAGTGTGTAAAAAATTGTGTCATCTATATTGATTAGCAATAAAAATATGTGGCGAAGATGTGTCATGGGTCCACAGCCCACAGCCCTCTCACACACACTTCTATCCATCATGTGAATGTGTGTGGCACAAGTGGACAAAGGTGCTGGAGGAGGACCTTCCACAACTTAAAGCATGAGAGAGTATCAAGAGGGAAACATACTGACATATGGGGGTATCATGTTAGACACGCTCTGCGTTGAAAGGAAAACAGCACTGAAGGTCTTTTCCCACTTACATCCATGTAATAAAGTGGAGCAGACAAATAGAGCTAGTTCTTGCAAGAATCTCAGCACTTGCAGAAAAAAAAAACAAAAAAAAAAACAACAACACAAGATTTCTCCTCTTTTAATTTTTAAAGCCTGGAAGTTGATCCCTGGCTGCCTCCTGTTTGAGTCACTGAAAGTTTCTGATGGTTTATATGGATTGTCTAACCCTAACAAATGCATACTTAAGCCTGAATAAACACTTTATTGTCATTTCCTTTAGCTGTCCGTAATTAACATTTCAACAAGGCCTTCATTGTTGAAACATTATAGGAAGCGTCTAGTCAAAATTAATCACAACAAAGTACAATGAACTCTGTGAAACTATCGAATGTCTATCAAAGGTTTTTTCTAGCTACTCCACAGAATTCCCTGCGAAACACTGAAACAGAGTGGTCAGTGTCATATATCCCTTGGTGCCTTGGTCCCTATTGATCGAAGACTGAAATAGTCTGTGAAATTACTGCTTTAGGGTTCCAACAATATCACTGTGGCTGTTTGATTTGACGAGCTTGAACTGGGGAAAAAAAGGATATAAAAATGGGTTTTTTGAAAATAGTCTAAACTCTTTTCCTCTATCAAATCATTATGTTAATAAATCTTAGGCTGAATTTTAAAACTCACCTCAGCTAGGTAGCATGAAATAACTTGTTTTATAGGTAAATATTGTTTCCTTCTGACTCCACTAGATTTCTATGAAGAACTCGTTACATTTGCATTAGAGAACTCCCTTCATGGAGAGGAAAGGTGATCAGCTGCAGCTGTGCACCACAAGCCATGGCTTCGGCAGGCAATGGAGAGAAAGCTGCTCCTGCTCTCTCTGATAGTCCGTGGCCACACCTGAACTCCATGATTGGAGCGACAGGGTTAAAAAAAAGATGCTTATTGCTTTTGTTGTTTGTTACATTTGGATTTGACGTGCTGGCTTCCTCCCTGCTGTGTCCAACCTGTCTCACAAGGTAAACACAGCCCTGCCTGCCTCTGCTGCCTGTGAACGGCTTTTTAGTGCAACTGGGTGCAGCTTCGCTCCAAGACGGGGAAGAATTATTTCCCACAACTTTGAAAACCAGCTTCTGCTGAACTTAACAAGAACTTCCAATTTGAGCAGTAGACTAGAAGGAGGAGAGGAGAGAAATGCAGAGGAAAAACTGCACTTATTGTACTGTTACCCAAAATTGAACGATATGTCTTTGGCTTTCGGTTCAGTTCACAGAGGTTTTGTCACTGAGCCAAGACGCTTATGATAGCTTATTTTATTTAACATTTTGATTTTCAATAGGGCTGGTTTTCTTTTCATTAAAAGAACAAGATAGTGCTGGTCCGTTTCTATAGCAGCGGTCTCCAACCCCCAGGCCGCGGACTGGTACCAGTACCGGTCTGTGGGTCTTTTGAACCGGGCAGAAAGAATAAACAACTTGCATTATTTATGTTTTCTGTATTATCTGAATCTGAACTGTTTTATTCTGAAAAATGACCGAATTCTCTCTGTTACATCCGTCTATGACTCACTCTTGACGCATGTCAAGACGTTTCAGTCACGTGATACATTATCGCAAAATTAAACCCACAAGATAGCGAAATGATTAAAAAAGGACAGTTTCTTTGTGAAGGGGAAAAGGCCCAGTGAGGAGACAATAGAAGAGCCTGCCACTTCCATGAAAAAAGCTGCATTTAGGTTTGGGGTCAGGGGGCAGAGAGGATGTTACTCATGTTATGTTGTTGGCGCGATGTTACGACGCTAATAAAGTTCCAGGTGAGTACACAGTGGATTCACGTTTATTATGAAATTTAGAAAATAGCATCATTTTAGTATCATAGTATCATTTTATTTTGTTGCATTTATCCGCCATACCTTAAAGGACGGTCCATGGAAATATTGTCTAAAGTTAAACCGGTCCGTGGCGCTGGGGACCGCTGTTCTATAGGATGTGCTTCTTATTCAGAATTTTGATTCAGTCAAATTAGTTAATGCACACAGACTTGAAACCTGAAAACGTGATCTTTGTGAATCACAAGGAACCATTCAAGATCAAGTTGATCGACTTCGGCAACTCACAGCAGCAAAATGGAGGTTGGACTGATGATGCAGACTGCTTCATTTAGAGCTCCAGAAGTAAACCTGGGACTCCCCTTGTCCGAATCCATTGATATGTGGACAGTGGGCTGCACCCTGGCGTTCCTGTACTTTGGTGCCAACCTCTTCCCTGGGCATTTTTCATTTGGGATGGCTCCACAGGGCTGAGACTAAGGACACCATGGGAGTTCAAGGAGGTGACTGGTGACAAGCCAGAGATTTATAAAAGGCCGGAACTCTGCCCGAAACTTAAGGCATGCCATAATGAACTATACACCAACAAAAGACCATGCTGAATATGAGGACAGGAGGACGTTTTTAGACTTTCTGACAGAGCCGACAAAGAGTCAAACAAGTCCCCTAGATAAACAGAAAGCAGCTGTCCTGATGGGACCAGAGACACAGCCTCTCCAGCCAAGGAACAGCCGGACAGCTTTGTTCTACACAACAACGACCATCCAAACAACCGCCATGTGCCAGTTTCCAGTGACGATGCAGGCCCATCAGCTGACTCTGCACCAACCGATGGAGGAACCGCTGTCAACCAAATTGACGCTGATGCCATCAAGACAGAACGTCGCCACTACAATGCATTTTTTTCTGCAGAGTGCAGAAGACACTGACTTCCATCTTTAGACTGAGAAAGAAGTGATCCAACTCAACTACCCACTTACCAACTGCTGCCCCCCCCCCCCCACAGTAACCAATGAAAACAACAGTAATTGAAGCTGCAAGAAACAATCAACGGGCCAGGGGCCATACCACTTTCTGAGTTTTAGGGCATGTTTAGGCTACTAAGAAGGTTCTTGTTTAGGTGAAATAATAAAGACAAAATCCAACAGATTCAATAGGGCTCTCACAATGTCGAGTCACAAGCCAAAATAAAATATTGTAAGGCTCCCTTAACTTGACAGGCGAAGGGCAGAATCTGTTTTGTGTACATTAATGATATCGTTTTCTTGAGGACGCAGGAGCAGCATCTGTTGGACCTTGAAGCTGTGTTCCAGGAGCTGCATGAAGCAAATCTGACCCTCAACGTAAAGAAGTGTAATCTTCTGGAGAACCAGCTCACCTTTCTGGCTCATATGGTTTCAGGGAAAGGAGTAGAGGTGGATCCAGAGAAGATCCAAGCCATCTCTACCTACCCGGCACCCACAAATCTGAAGGGCCTCCAGAGGTTTCTAGGAATGGTGGGCTGGTACCACAAGTTCATACCCAGGCTGGCAGACACCATGTAACCTCCAGAAAAAAGCAGTGCCAGGTGAACACCTCCAGGGGGTCCTGCAGTCCCTCCCAGTACTCGCTCAGCCTAGACTGCACCTAGGGTTCCAGGTTCATTGTGATTCCAGTGATGTGGGGTTGGGAGCTGTCTTGGTGCAGAACGTGGAAGGAGAGGAGCATGCCATCGCCTTCGCTTCCAGAGCCCATCATGGAGCAGAATTGAGGTATTCCACCTCAGAAAAGGAATGTCTGGTGGTGGTATGGGCAATAGAAAAATTGAGGCATTATCTGGAAGGAGAACTCTTCGATGTGTTCACAGATTACAGTGCTCTGGCCTGGGCCTTCAAATGTCCTAAGACCTCATCACGGCTGACAAGATGGACTTTGAGGTTGCAGGCATTCTCCTTTTGGGTCATTATAAGAAAGGTTGCTGTACTGTGGTCCCGGATGCCCTTTCACGTGCCCCTTCTACAGACGGAGGAAACGTGTGGGTAGCCATTGCCAGGTCTCCCTGGGCTGATCTGCCCAGTACCCTGTGGGACATTGGAATGGCTCAGCAGTCTGATACCATCTGCCAAGAGCTAGAGCAGGACATAGATCAGCCCAAACCCGGTCGCATCCAATATCAACAACAGCAGGCGGTGTTGTATCGGGGAGTCCCTTCAATGCATGGAGGATTTAACTATCAGGTCACCGAGTTTCTGGCTTACTTCCATGATAGCCCGCTTGGGGGTCATTTGGGAAGGATGAAGACACTGCTCAAGATTCTGGACGTGGCTTGGTGGTCCAGTGTCCGCCGGGATTTATGGAGTCACGTCCCGCTCTTGCCATACTTGCCAGCAGTACAATGGTTCCACTGACAAGCTGGCCGGGCTCCTTCAGACCCCTGACATCAGAGCTCCAGGGGAGATGATAGGAGTTAATTTCATGGGTGCTTTCCCACTCAGCAAATCCCAAAATACAGTTCTGATGGTGGTAGTGGACCATTCTAGCAAGTGGGTGGAGCTGTTTGCGCTCAGGGATGCTAAAAACACCACAAGTCTGTCAAATCCTTAAAAATGACATATTGAAAGGTTGAAAGACGTGTGGGCGTGGCTAAAACCAGACAAGCCAAAAATTATAATGTACGGTGCAAAGAACACTTTTTAACTGTACACTTTGTAGTTGGAGATTTGGTCTGGGTTAGGTCCCATCCACTGTCTAAGGCCTCGGACAACTTCTCTGCCAACTTGGCACCCAGATGGTCACGGCCTGTCAGGGTAGAGAAGAGACTACGTCCTGTTAATTACAGGGTGCAGTGGTTAACTGATAAGACAAGGGTGGACACCATAAATATGGTAAATATGAAGCCAAATTATGGTCCAGAGAAGTCGCTGGCTGGGGGGCGGGGGTGTAAGGCTCCCCTGGCTCCACCTTTATTGACAGGTGACAGATGACAAAGTTAGGACTTAAATGTTTATGCCAATTTCATTTTGTTATCATGACGTCACCATCAATAGTTAATGATGTGTTTTATCCCAGGGTTTGTGTGGACCGTATTATTTTCTTAATTATTGCCATTGTAGTATTTCTGTTCTTTTTCTACCTGTGTTACCGGAGATTATAAAAAGGGAAATGACGGGGAAACAGGGGCGGGTTTTTTTGGTGGTTGGCAGGATCTGCTGCAGCGTGTCTCCTGTGGAGTTTTATGTGTTGGATTACGTTTCTCCTTCAGGCTGTGGGTCTGATCTGCGCTGCCGACAGGACTGTGTGACTGCGACACATGGCCACAAGTATTCAGACCGTTCGCTGTTTGCTAACTCAGCTGCTGTCCATTTCTTCTGATCATCCTTGGGATGGTTCTACACCTCCATTGTTGTCCAGCTGTGTTTACTTGATTGGGAAAGGAACACACCTGTCAGAGCAGATAGTTTTTATTTAAGCACAGCACAGTACAGCGCAGTATAAAAGTTATCGTTCTAGGCTAAGCTAGCTGCTATAGTTTCCTAAGGTCTGATGTTTTCCCCTCCCACTGAAAGGTGTGTGTGAGAGATGGAAGAGGCTGTAATGATTTCTATAATGCAGGTATGTGAGCTCCACTTTATTTTTGTGAAGTTACATAGTTTATTTTGTATTATTTGTGTTGATATTTTTAGGCATATTGCATGTTCATATCACTATTATTGGTGTAATGTTCATCTATAATACTAAAAACCGCAGCCAACGGTCGGACGAAATAACATTCAAAGCAATATTATATAACTATATAAAAATAATGAGATGTACACGATTTTGTTTAAACGGACTGTGTCGCTGGTGGCCACCGGACTTGCAATTACCGTAAATTCGAGCGAATTTTTCGCTGTTGCAGACCTGCCAGCGGTTTCTGAAAGCTGGGAAGTTGCGCTTCACAGTAAACACAGGGACATTACGGTAATTCCACTCGTGCTGTTGCCAGAAGTGAATCAGTTCCTGCGTTGTTAACAGTTAACGCATTCTGCAGTAAACTGCCGGGAATTGAAGTTTATCAGTGAGCAAATGAGCAAAAGAACAAAGACAAGCAGTCCTGACAGGACAGGCCTGTACCTGCAGAGCTTCTAACCACTAATCTGAGAAACAGAGTGTAGATTGTGATGCCCTTTCATTTTCCTTGTAAACAGATTCAGAACTGGTGGTACACGATCATTTAAAATGGAAGCCTCTAACCAAGAATACCTTTTTTTTTTTTTCCTTTTTCCCAGTTAGATTTACCTTTCACCATTCGTTCTCGGTTACTCTTTTGTGAATCACCTACTCTGTTCCCCTCTTCACCTTGCTCTACAATGAAGAGGAGAGCAGGCTAATGTAGAGCCTACATCATTGCTTCTGTGCCCTCTCATTGGCCTCCTGAACTGCTAACGTTAGTCCCACCATGCAGTCCTCTTTTTCTTCTTCCAACATGAGCAGATTTGATTATTTTTTTTCCCCCCTTCTTCTGTCTCCCTCTCTTGTGATTTTATGTCCACAGTGTGTTTTTTCCTGTTACCTTGATGAGCGCTCACACACATACACATACCAGTAGATGGATGAGCTGATGATAACAAAACCAGCCAGACTTCACTGTGAATCATAATCACCTTCAATCTGTGTCTGAATCCCTGCCCAGTTCTTCTCTTCCTATGTGTGAATGTCATGAAGCTCTGCTCTGCTTCACCAAGTCTGTGAGTGTCTTCTAGAAAGTGTAAGTGATGGAGATAGCATTTTTCCCCGAGGGCCTGTATATGACTCTGTTTTTGTATGTGTGCTGTTTTTGTGTGTCAGTGTGTCTGCTTAATATTCTCTTGGTCCCCTGGTGTTTGACCCGGCTTTCTGTTCTGTTGAGGTTTCATGTGAGTTGGAATATAATTCTATTTCCACTGCTGCTCGAATAGAACATGCACACACAGACACACTTTTAGGGAGAAGCCATCAGGGTGACTGGTCCATCACTCACCCTCACATAAGGTATTCAACTGCAGTATGTCAATGTCACATTGTGTGTGTGTGTGTGTGTGTGTGTGTGTTTCTCTGGATAACTGGTGATCTGGCAGTCATTGAGGTAGTAGGGGGAAATACACAGTGGAAATATAAATCTCATAAAGACAGAAAGAGAGAGGAATGGTTTTAAAGTTCTCAACAGAAGCCCTCTCCTCTATACATTTTCCAAATATTAAAAAAAAATTAACTTTTGGGAGAAGTTCAGGCTCGAAGTTGGGCGTGTTTACAGGGAGGCTGGGGAGGGCGTTGTTCACCCAGAGGAATCATTGGCCTATCATACAAAAACTCATGCTCGTACCATTATAGCTATTATTTGAGCATTTCTAATTTTCTGTAGGCCATTTCGAAGGCGTGGGTGTGCTTAGTCAGTTCTCCTCCTTCACATTAATACCAAGCCACGACACTTCTTCACACATGATTAAGTGAAGTACTACATTTAAATTTCATCCCAGTACAATATTGATATGAATCAGGTTTTCCAGAAATGTCTTGAGTTCTGGCAATATTTTATTTTGCATTGATTTGCCCCACACCCCTCCATTACTAATGACTTAAAAGAAGCATTGGTAAAACAGACAAAATGCCAATCTCCTCCATTTTACAGTATAAAACAATGCGTGTTTTTAGAGATGGTTGATCTAATGTGGAACTGGAAGTGATGGGAATCAGATGTGAGGACAACACAAGGAAATTGTTTAAGTTGAAGCAGGAGGTTTATGTTTGCATAAACTTAATCAGTCATGTGATACAGATAAGGAAAATGAAGTTAATTAAAGTATAACAGTGGAAAGAAGCCCACATTCATTAAAGTGTGATGTGTTAAACAAAGCAATGCTGCCCCCTGCTGTCAGAAGCTTGCAAACGTCACTACCATGTGCCTCAGATTTTCTTTCTTTGGTCAGTTTGCTGTTGCTAAAATCAAAATTCATACATCATTAATAGCAAATTTAATATTAAAAAATACAACATTGGAGATAGGATAGATTACACTGCATAACTCTAAGATTAAATATTGATGAAAGCTCCTTCATGACATCTGAACTTTGTGAGAGAGATTTGAGCCTCCAGCATCTCTTTTCTGCCCAACTGGTGACCCAGCTCTTTCTGATCGAATTGTTCATCATCTTAGACTGCAGTGTGTAGCACAGCTATAAGAGTGCTCCAAATCATCATAGTAACCCCAGAAACAGTCACTGTGGCAACAGCAGTGTCAGGGAGAGAGCCGTTGGTGAAAGGCTTGTCATGGACATATGTGATGATGGAGAGAGCTCCTGCATACGCCTCCTCACAGGCTGGCTGGATCTGCTCCTCTGGGAGCAGATGGCCGAACTCACCTGGAGCATCATTCAATAATCAAATTATTATGCCACTACATTATGTTTGGCTAGGTATTGCATTGAGCATGTTGTTAAAAATGAACCCACCTTTGTCCCTCAGCTCAAAGGTATACGAGAACGGGATGCCAATGAGACGAGCCCAGTCACGACTTGAACCCGAATTTGGATCTGATGGCCACGGAGGGACAGAGAGCGATGAAGAGGATGAAGAACAGGAGGGATAGGTAGTAAATTACTTTCATTTTAACTGTATGCCGTATTAGAAGGGCGACTTGTGAAAAAGCAAATGATACAAATCAACAACATCTAAGGCAGATCAGCCATATCACAATCACTGAGTGAGAAAACAAGGACAAAAAGGAACGGGTTAGATCAGATCAGTGTGAGTCTTACAAAGAATCTGTGGAGATGTCCCGACAGTGTAGTTCATTCCATGCACCTTCTTCATCTCTACTGCTGCAGCCTGGCCGACTGAAACCTGCACAGTACACACTTAATGTATGCTGTTTTCACCTCAGTTAGAAATACCTTATTAGTCCCCAGGAGATATTTGGTTTGTTACAGGTGCCCCGCAATCAAAATAGAAATATTGCCAGAAATATGTTCATACTTATGTAAAGTACAAAGTAAAGATAAGTAAAGTATCGGCCTATGGGTGTATAAGATTACATGGGAATAGGAAAATATAAAGAGTCCAGTGTATGCAGATAAGTATTAAGTTTTGTTGTTGTTACTATTATTGATTAACAGTGTTTATTGCAGAGTAGGAGTCTGATGGCCCCTGGCAGGATTATTTTCTGTGATGGTCAGTGCTGTATCTGATTTGGGATGAGTCAAGGTCCACCACTGTGCTCAGTGAAATATTCACAGGAATGTACACACACCAGCTCGTCGTAGTTGGGTGCAGAGATGTGTGGGTGGCCATATGGCAGGAGTAGAAGCTGTCCAGCAGAGTGAATAGTGAGGAAACACAGAATCTGGTCAACCATCCTACCTAAATATAAGAAGCAGGACAACAGGATTAATGTCAGGAAGACAAAACAGCATTGACCTCTTAAAGGTATAACTCCTAAGTTAATAGAATCAAAACCACAGCAGCACCTTAGTAAGGGTAGGGGATAAAGGGGTGTCATTTCTATTTATATATTTTCACTTTTTTCATTGTGCCGGAACATGTAATTCACAACACTTGAAAAATACTATTCAGATTTCTAAATAATGTATTGTTTTCTAAGTAATTTCATAGGTAGTTACCAACAAAGTCCATCACAGCTTTCACCTCTGGTTCTGACCCTGGTGATGTCCCACAGTAAGTGTTTGCACAACTGTCAAATGACACACCTACAGCTGAGGAGAGAAACACCAACATCAGTACAACATCACACATCTAGTTAAAGTCCATGAATAGAGTATATGAAAAGTAATTCTGAAATGTGAGTTTTATGAGACCACGTCTCTCTGATGCTATATAATACTTAATTAGGACTTTTGACAGGGATGTATTAACTCTTTGTCCTCTTATGTTAACTTGTGGCTGTGTAGTCACATTGCACATGGGTAACCAGTTGTAGTGCTATCATGTTGACACGATGTAACTCACTTCCCCAGTTGGCATTAAAGTTTCTGTTGAGGTCAACACCATAACAGTCACTCCCACCTGGTGGGAGGGAACGAGATTTTCTCCACAGGCGAGTCTGCATAAAAAAACAGAGACAAGTGTGATTTGACATTAGATCGAGACAGTCACTCAGTAATAAAACAATAAGTCAGGAGTTAACAACAATGAAATTTAAGAAAGACTCACACTTTCATTGGCCCAGGTGAATATATATCCATCCACATTAATTACAGGAGTAACATAGATGTCGAGGTTCTGCAACATCTCTTTAAGCTTCTTATTGGTTTTATACGAGTCTACAATCTGAATAGAAGAGCGATTTCACACACACACGTCAGAATATACTTGCACACAGAGTGATGCATGAATAAGTGATGTCTGGGTGTACACACCTCTTTCACAAACCACTGGCAGAAGGCAGGAGCAATCCATTCTCGAGCGTGGATGCCACAATCCACCCAGATCACCTTCTTCTCTTTGCCCTCAGAGTTTTCCAGTCCCAGCTGGAGGAAACACACAACACCACTTGTGGCTGATATACTGTCATTTTATCATTTTCCAAAAAACTCGGAGAATAGGCTGTTGAGTGACAAATTACTTGACAATAATTGAGTAAAAATAAGTTAAAAAAAAAAAACTTTTATAGCCATCTGTTAGCTACAATATAGTTGTTCATGGTTGAACAAGTAGGACTACATCATGTGAGGAATTCAGCAGAGTCCATGTGACCATCAAGGATTTAACACTTTGCTTAAAACATCCCACTTTTTAAGACACACTTGGAAGGTAACAGGAAATGTGAGCACCTTCAACAGTGAAATGTTTCGTCCTTCAATGGTGTGTCCATAGACAGTAGAGGACACTAGCTCTGGGTTTCTTCGCTCCACTTCCTCCATCCACCTGTATATCTGAGTTGCAGTTGAATCAGGATTAGTTTTTCCAGGTTAAGATCCATCTGTACTTTATGATTAAAGTGAAAATTTAAAATAAAGAACAACAATATAAGCCTAAAACCAATTTAGTTTTGGGCTGGATGGATAAAGTATCCAGTCCAGTGCAAACATCAGTTTTTACATACCTCTTCCATGGGGTGATATTTGGTGTAATCATACTTCCATGTTGATTGTAAACCCCCTGCTAGACTGTAAATGTAAAAATGAATAAATTATTTCATTCATTACTTCATTCTAACCCTCAATATGCCTTTTACTTTATTGGACATGATATCAGAAACAGTCATTAAGGATGAAATATGAATAAGTAAGAAAGATGAATGAAACAAGTTGTTTTTGTTTTTTTTGTTGTTGTTTTTTTTGATTTGTCAATCATTAAGGACAAAATGAAAATTGCTTCAATGTAGTTAAGATTGAACACTGACAACACTGTAGTTAATAGTTAAAAGTAATCTCACCACACCTCACCTGTGAGGAGTCCCAAAAATTCCATTTATCACCACCAACATACCCAGTATCCAACAATTAAGTGTCATCTTCGTTTGCTCGTTCTCACTTAAACCTTTTCTGTAAGTGTCCGTCCTCAGATCAGCTACAGTTTCTCTACCTGCTACACCTGCTGCTGTAGCACTAACACTGCTGTCACTGTCACAGCCCCACCAACACCAACATCAGCAGCAGCAGCAGCTGTAAATTTTGATGGGACAGGTGACCTTGTTGCTATGCGGGCAAAATATCATTACCAGCTATCTTTACAGTTTTACACAGCAGTAAATAAATGTCAGGTACGAGAGATTATTATAAATTAGTTATATGTTAACATTTATGAAGTCTCAGTAAAATTATGTAAGTACATAACTATATCACAAGGTACAGTAACAAACTTAGTGCTTGCTTCTTTATGAGTTTAACTTTCCAAAACATTCCTGTTTTTTCTCATGCAAGAATGAATACAGATATTGAGAAGTGCAGAGCAGGGAGTGCACTGTTGCACAGAACCAATTTTAAAGTATGAACTGTGCAGTGAGCCTGTGTTGTGAAAACTATGCCTCTGCCACTGCATTCTGCACTATCAGGAGATGTTGAACAAATGTGCCATTCATCCCCTCAACTACCCTGTGTGTGCGTTGTTGTTGTCACCCTGTTTGGTCTCATGTGGGTAATGTAATTGACAGAGTTCTCATTTAGGCCAGGAGAGACAAGGACAAAAGAGGATGGACATTACAAGATAGCATATTGCTTGGATTTCTACCCGTGGATGTTTGCAAATACAGACCTGTCAGGTTAGAACTACTGGGAGAGACCTGTGTAACTGTAGTAGGATATATCAGGAAACGCAGATATTCATAGTTTAAAGATTTTTTTTTTTTTAGGGGCTAATGGGTGCTAAATATAGCATCTGCTGCTGTCACCACTATCTGAAACACAACCCAGAAGAGAAGAGAGCCATTTTGTGGTAAGACAAACCTAAAGTTCTGCCTTCAATCATTCTCAATCATGACCGTCTTTTGCACTAGTTATTTTCTCCTTCTCAGCATGCGCAGCACCACAGCTTCTGGAAGACCGGGGCTATTATCTAGTGAGTCCAGTGGCAGTGACTCAGAGGAGGAAAGCCTTTTTGGGCCACAGCCTTCAAAAAGGAGCCCGATGGGCAACAAGCAGAGTCAAAGAGAGGTTGCTGATTCACAGGTCAACACAAACATACTCCATGACTCTCCCACCAGGCAAGGATCAGACAGAGAGCTACAGGCTTATATCAGCATGAGAGACCAGGCTGACAAGGCTACTGAGGTGAGACGAAGACAAAATGTTCATGTTGCATATGATATGATGAGCACAAATGATGTGGATAACTACAGATTTCATCGAAAAAAGCTGCCTATTTGTTTATACCCTCTCAAAAGGACATTTTCAGGGTTAATTCAAATGTATAAATGTTTTTCAGTCAGTGTAGAATATAAGAAGCATTTATAGCTACAGAGTACACATTCACAACCATATATGCAGTATATAACATTCTGATTAGATTTAACTTGAACATAAGCTTTGCTAAGACAGTTCCCATTGTAATGCCATTTTTATTCATCCAAATTCCAGCTGATTTGATGTTAATGAATGGAAATTTAAAAGAACCAAACATCACTTCAACATGTAATAGATTCAAGCGTTGACTGAATCCATAAATTTTGTAT
Source organism: Echeneis naucrates (assembly GCF_900963305.1). Classification (NCBI taxonomy): domain Eukaryota; kingdom Metazoa; phylum Chordata; class Actinopteri; order Carangiformes; family Echeneidae; genus Echeneis; species Echeneis naucrates. The sequence goes on along the minus strand of NC_042531.1, from coordinate 16,244,080 downwards.
AATTTGTGCATGTCTGAAGTTCATAGATATTCCTAAGTTAGGAGTTATCATGTTATCACAGCAAATTAATGAAACAGTGACCTAATATAAATCTCAACAGAGAAAAATATGGTACTAATGTCATTCAGTGAAAAACAAATTGTCTTTGTTATTTTTAGGTCACTAACTTATTTTTCTAATCAAGGGAGAAGACATACTGTACACAGGTAGCTCTCAAAGAAGCCTTTGACTCGCATTAGCAAATGAACCTGACCTAGATCGCAAAATAACTTAATATGTATATATCAAATTACCAGAAATCAACTTTGTGTTCCCAGAATAATTAAGAAAAGTGATGCCGAAGTCAGTTTCTAGGCTCCAATATTTACCTCAGTTTATTAATTCAAGGTGCCACAGGCACTCATTCAGAATAACTCCTAAATGATGGCTGATATAATGGCAAACATAATGCCTTAGTAGCTTTGCTTAATTTCTTTCATCAGCCTTTATTGAGGACAAGCAAGGAGGAAGTTTTAGCTGCGTACATTTGCAGCTAAGAATGTGCCTGTGTGCATGTTCTTTAACACCCTTCCCATCACAACTGAAAGCCTAACACAAACCTGATTCTGCTGCTGACCCCAAAACCAAGCTTCTCCTCTTACACACACTCAGTTACCCGATTACAAACTTACTATAGGCAAAACAACTTGACAACTCCTTTAGTAGATCCCTCGCTGGGAATTATTTTTTGACTGTCTCTTTAGTTAATGCTAATTTATATACATAAACTAACTGTTACGACCAGCTTGTTTGGGGAAACGGAAGTAACATAAAAACCCGATGGTAAGGGGTTTTGCTCCAATTATTCCTAAACTGTAAACACAAGTGTTGTCGCTGTTTTACTGATTTTACTGTAATTTGCAAATTGGAGAATACCTATACCAATCATCTCCAGATGAGACACACTGGGACCATGATTTAGAGACTCTACCTATATACACCAGGATTGCAGCTCAGTGAGCCTGACTGATTTCATTTACTGAGCAGAGAGCCTGACCCATCCACCAGAATAGTTTGCTTTAGGCTGTACAGTGAACATATTGTCTAATAAATGAAGCCCTTAATAGAAATGTGGGTCTGGCATTCAAACAGAACCTTCACTGATCCATTCCAGTGATGTTGTTTCTTTTGATATTAGGCCAAACAAATTCAGAATGGGTGCATTAAAAGGTAATTAAGCACTGGAGGGAAAACTAGCCCAGTAAATTAAATAGGACATTAGTGTCCAAAAAGTAAAAATCTATGAAATGTCAGTGACTATAGTATGAGGTTTTGAATGACAAAGCCTTATTTAGTGTGCAAGGCTTTCAATAGAACAGGTCTTTTTCACTCCAAACATTTGTCAAAGCTGTGATGGCTCAGATTTTACTCACAATGTTAACAATCACTCTAATCTGTTCAAGTGTTGCATTAATCCACGAGAGTGTGACAATGACCCTACACGTACATTACCAGCACTTCGAAACTAAAGTTGCAAAATCAAATCCTCCAACCTTTATGCTTATTTTACACCAGTCTCTTTCCTGCTGTGGCATGTTAGCAGCACACTAACATCAGGGTCATTGAGATGTTAATAGAGCAATGTCTGTACGCAGACAGGGTTTGCATTGTAGAATTGTGTGCTATGAAGACTAGTGAGCAACAGATAAAATCAACCAATAATTAGTGTTTATATAGTGCTGCCTCTACTTCTTGCATGACAATGCTGTCTCCATAGAAGTCCTTTCCCCCTTTGCTACCTCCGCCCATTACTTTCCACACAATTGTAAGAAATATTTTGTTCACTTGAAATTTATTATTGTGTTTGTAGGAATGGGAGAAGCTGAATTATGACATACACACTTTACGCTATGCTAGACGAGAGGTGAGATCTCGATGGAGGAAGATCTTGCTACAGCTTGGTGAGATGATTCATCTCCTCTACTGTACTGTGTTGCTTTATCTCAGACTCTCCTGTGTTTGACTTTCCATCTGTCTCTCCTCAGGCTATCAGCTTGAGGTGGATGCTCTGCTGTGTGTGAACAGACAGAGCCAGTTCAATCGAGATCAGGAGCACAGTAACAGTTCTGCTGAGCTGTTGAAACAGCTGCTGGAGCACACCTCTCTGTTCCCACCTGGAACAGGACCCCAGAACAGATACCTTTACATCATGGTACACACACTAATCTGACCTGTTCTTTAATTTTTTTTTTTTTTTTTTTTTGTTTCGCGCTCCTCATTCTCCTCCATCTTTCTCTTAGGACTGCCTTGTGTCACTGGACAGCGCTGAAGACTTTGTCAGACTGGCTAAAGAAAAATATCCAAAGAAATAACACAGAGGCACAATGACAGAAAGAAGAAGATATAAAGGCTTAAAGTTTTAAACAAATACTTTGATTGATGTTGCACAAGTAAACAAATATAATGTGACATACCACATGCATTTAATAGTATTAAACATTAAACACCTTCTATTTATCATCAATCAATCAACACTACATAGGTAAGTAACAATCTTTGTTAAACCTTCCAATATGCTTAAACCATGTTTGTTTTTTGTTTTTTGGTAAGGTATTATAGATCACAGGTCTATTTTCTGGCCATAATAAACATTAGACAGTCTTGTAAAAACATGCCATTAACTGTTGACTCTTGAGTATAACAAAGTGTACTTTTTTTGGTGAAATTTTTCGTGCTTATTTTGTCACTAATAATACTGTAACAACATCAGGGCCTGGAGGCATTCTCTACTTTGGATTTGTTCTGTTTGATGCTGTGTTGGCAGTTTTGTCCACATGGTGGAAGCATTTCATCATGGTGCTGTAATCCTGGGGACTGAAATTCACATATCTTACTCTATAAAACACAATAAATAGTCTCCTCCCAGTGTTAATGCAAAGAAAATATTCAGAATGTGGTCATAGAGAGTAATGTGGACATGGAGGAATAAAGTTGTTCTTAGAAATTTACTTTTAAATGTACTCTTGCTTATTTTTTGGATCAAAGTAGAATCCTTACAAAGTCATACAATGTATTATGATAATGCTGTATTTAGGGGTCCATAAAACTTCTAGGTCTGGACTCTCTGAGCAGGAATTCAGAATTTGTTCACTATAGAGATGATAATGTCTCTCTGCATGTACTGCCTACATTGAATAGCACACATGCATTTACTGCACTGCATGATCTTAAAGTTGAAAGTCTGTGAGAAATGTTCATACGGTTGATGATTGTGGTATGTTGTACACATGATTGGGCTCTCCTGCACACATGCACACAGAATAGGAGAATTTGCTCTGACCCAGATATTGTTCTTTCCAAGGCCCCATCCCAAGTTGGGGAAACAGATGTGGAGCTAAAAGAAGGGAGATGGTGGGGGAGGGGAGCAGCGGCAGGAGAGGACCAATAGTCTGGCAGCACTGAAAGGCATTGTGCTTGCACCTTTTTCTCATTATACCTTTGAGAGTGTGCATGTCCATTTTCGGTCATGTAATTCTGACATCATTCCTTAAAATTTCACTGAAATATTATCACCAGGAATAAGTGAGACAATGATCAGTGCGCCTATTTCAACAGAAACGGGGTGAAAAGTGACATGAAAGCTATAACGAGGCAGATGGAAAAGATTAGAGAAAAGAGAAACATTCATTATTAATAGTTCACTTGAAGGGTCAAAGATTTCACCAAGGACCTCAGTGCCTCTTAGGAAGCAGCACACATGTACTGTTTTGTGTTTGCAAAAATGCCAGTCAGTGGTCTAGTCTGCACTGAATTATGATCACTTACTCAGGGCCACTCATTCAGTGAGTTCTGCTTCTGGTCAAGTATTTTCTAAAAGATTCCAGTGGGGTGTTGCCCACACACCCATTTAGTGGTAAGTGATGGTTTTCTAGTCATAGCTTTGGGTATTACAGTTTATCCACTTCATCTTTATTCTTTCCATCTCAACATTCATTTATATACAGTTCACTTTCGTGTCCAGATAGAAGAGAAGGTATCATTTTCTTGTACAGATCAAATACAAAGCTACAGCCAGAAAACGGTTAATGTAAGGGAAATGGCAAACTTGCAACAAAACACCTAAATCTGTGCACCAGTGTTTCTAAGGCTAATTCATTCACCTACTATATTCTGTTGTTTAACTGTTAAATGAGGGACATACTGTAATACAAAATCAGGTCATAGGGTAAGACTGATTAAAATCTGGCTGGAGTATGTGGGTTGAAGATGTCAAATTAGATTTGGTGATTTTCTCTTTTTCCTCACTTATTTCATGCATTTCCATCTCAGTGGTCTCATACACTGGTAAGTTTGACATGAACCATCTCATATTTAATCCCTTTGAGGCCTGAATATATTTACAATTGTATAATATAGTAAGTTATTAACCTAGCATTGAGGGATTAAATGTGTTATCTCTGCTGCATTCTGAATAGAAGCGTTTTGAAGTGAATTTAGCAATCTGCGTCAAGGGGTTTTAAGAGCAGGGACCCATGACTCATGAGGTCAGGACCTGTATGTTTACATCTAGATATAAAGCACTTAGCCATAGTGACAAATAGTTTACTTACAGTGGTTTAATGTCTCTAATCAAGGATTTGCGATTTGGATTGGAAGGTTTCACCTTTGACTCCAACCAAAAGCCTTGAATCCACTGACTGGATTAACAGATACCAAACAAAAACCAAGTAATAATTACTTGGTACAGATTTCTTTCTAGAATAGTTAGTCCTTAAGTTTGTGTGCTTCTTTAACACTTATTCAGTTTTCACAAACAGGAACCTCCGATTATACACTGAAGCATGAGGATGCCATTAAGTATTAATTCCATGTAATTCCATGACTAACAGCCCAAGGCATTCTGTTACTTTAGCACAAAGCAGGGCGACTCACATTGCTATGAAGTCTTGCATTTTTGTTTTTGTTTGCAGCTTTTCCTCTGGTACAAAAAATACATTTAATGAATGCTTTGTTTTATAACTAAATGTGGGCTGTATGCAAAACTGATTAAACGTCCATCTGCATTGACTTTTTGTGTTCAGAGAGTAATGTAGTGCATTTCACACAAAGAACGTATTGCATTATTAAAACGATGCACAGATGCCGTCATAGTGTTACCATCCAATGGCATCTTCATCTGTGCTGCAGCTCACTTTTGGCCAAATCAAATTAGTCATTAAATACTGAAATACTTGCCATTTTTTAAAAAACAGACCTGGAAATTAATTTGGTTTGTTGACCTGGTTAGCGAAGGTATACTCATAATTTCTTGATTGAATACATTACTCTTAAACAGAAATGGCAATTTAAAGATTCAATTTGCATTTAAAAAAAACTGTAGCACAAACAGTATTTGTAACATATGTTTAGGAAACTGGCTGTGGTGTGCCGACCTGTGTAGGTTTTGTGTCTATGCCATCCTTATTAGGCAATCCAATTTGGCAAAATCAATAATGAAGCATGCTGATTGAGATCCGTAAGGGGTCAATGATTGAACTCTGCAGAAAACCACATGAGAGCAAGGCGAGTCCTTATAAAACAGCAGAACACTGCTACAGCACTACACATACACACACCAGATGGCTTCAGAAACCCTGGGGGCAGGGCAGGGTGTGTTCTACAACATGTCATCAGCAGTGGGTCAGTAATTACACAATTGCACCGATGCTCTTAAAATATCCAAATTTATTCCCCTCAAACTGAACCTGATTAAAGGAGATGAATGTGATTCCCTCAATTTAGGACCGTGTATTGTTGCTGCAGTTGTTATTTATGTGACTGTGTTGTTCCATGGCCTGGGAAGATCACTGCAGTGTGACACCACCTGCTAATAGTAATTTCTAGATAAGTTTATTAAGAAAGTTTGAACCATAAACTAGCACTAATGTTAGACACCATACATCCAGATTTAGCTGTGTGTATAAAGTGTGTTTGTGGGTTACACCTTTCACTGATGAATGTTTAAGTTATCTCACCCAGCTGTTGGGGCCATGCTCCACCCCCTAACCTGCCAAAAACTCCGTTCCTATATATATGTATATATTCCCATGTGTGCTGTCACTGAATGAACTGGCCCTCGTACGGTCATCGAGCTTGTCTCCTGGCAGCTAGATGATAGATATGATAATACATAAGAAAACCAGTGAACGCATTCATTTTACACATGTTGCTCTTGCTTTTCTTTTCACTGTCCTGCAGCAAAAAGGAATAGTACTACAGCCTCTAGTGTGGACTGGGAGGAGATCAAGTGTATTTATTTATCTACCACTTGTGTCCTGGGATACAGAGTGGAATCTAAAAGAGATAAATAGGCCATGAAAAGTTGGAAAAGAAAAATGATGTGCACAGATTCTTTTTGTCATCCTCATCACCTTCTCTCTCCTCCTTACATGGCAGTCAGACAGTGAATCATCCCCCATTTAGTTCACCTGGCTGGGCTTTCTGTCAACACTCATCTGATGTTCACTCTAAGTACATGACTTGAAACCATAACCACAAATCAGCCAAAAAAGCTCAGACCTTCTTATGCTCACGGTTCCTTTGACGTGAATCAGAGGCTGGATCAGCCTGCTGTACTGATAGCTTGTAGACTTCATCCACACTGACAAAGTAAGAGTTGTTCTTTTGTTGTGACAGACGTTCCGGCGGTGTATGATGTCATGTAATGATGGTGCAGATAGAGGAGTTGCTGTGCTTTTGTTTACAGAGCCAGTGAAGGAAACACACACAGGTATGGTCTACATATGAGGTTCGTCTGAGGCCTGTGTTAAAGAGATCACCACTGTTTGTGTGTGTCTTTAACATCTCAAGGGTATTTAGCTGCCACAGCTGGGAGGTCAATCAAAGCAGAGTCCCTCCATAGAAATAGAAACAGCTCTGGAATACTAATAGAATCATATTTGATTCCATGAATCTATCTACCACACGATGCTCAGGCCAGAGTGCTGACATCATTTTCTATGTCTGTCTCTTTGGTTGACTTTCCATCCTAGTATTTTTTTTTTTTTTTCTAATTATGATGTACCAGACCTGAATAACGGACTAAAGTACAGTAAAATATATACAACTGGATTCAGATTAAACATGCAATTTTTGTCATTTCACTGCTGTCTGCCAAGGAGACAGCTATTGAATTAAAAGTCGGTGTGAAGGCTGAGCAAACTGAAAGGACAGAAATCAACATTTCCCTCAAGATTGGAATCACCCTACATTTCTCTTATCATTGTCAAAAATTTACAGAAATATATTTAATTAGAATGTTTTTAGTGTTCTATCCTCTTTAGCCCACTGTGTTTTTTAGACAACAGAAATGAACGGCAAAGAGGCTTTGGCTAATGGCTACACGTACGGTATCTTCTCAGCACCAAATGTCAGCTCCACGGTTTTGCTCATCAGCTCATCAAGGTATCTATGAAATAAAAAACACAGACAAAGACACACACACACACACACACACACACACACACCATCTTCTGTTCTGGTTCTGAGATTATTTATTATATGCTGCCCATTTTAGCTGAGGATGTTATTGTAAAAAACCCAAACCAACTTCCCAACTGTCCATCCACTCTTTATAGCCCTGTCTGCGGTCATCACTGAAGGCAACGACGTTATGTCATATGCTTTGAGACACGAAACTTGCACTAAATAGTTCTGAACTTTCAGAGACCTTAGGTATTGCGTTTTTACGAATTGCCACTGCCTGCGGTCTTTCTCTGTTGAATTTACATGTTCCTTCCTTGCCTTCCTTCCTACCACAGGTGATTATTGCCTTGAAAGCTCAAGCCCTGCTCTTTCTACTGTGTACCTGCACCTGTCTGACCTCAGCTCGTATTGACTCAATCACCACGACGTAAGTCATGGAGTTTCAACTTTGTTAAGATGATTGATCAGTAGTGATGTCTGATCAAACCTCTGATAATCTTTCTGTTGTCAGGATGCTTTAGTATGTTGCAAAATATAATTACTGTTGATTAACTGATTTATTTTACAAAACTAAATTAACTTGCCTCTGTGTCTTTTTTTGTTGTTGTTTTGTTTTTTTTGACTTCAGCAAACAGAGCCGCCCCTATGCACAGGAATTTCTGGGACTGAGTGAGTAACTGACAGTTCAGTAATCAAGTTCTACTTTCCATTGAAGTGATCACCAGTAAAGCTCCGCTAGAAAGAGACCTCTCTCTGTCTACTCTCTACTGTGGTAAAGAAAGAGTGATCATCTGTGGTGGTTTGTGGTTACAAAATCAGCATTTTCACTGCAGAACAACAGATCATATACAATACAATGATGTCAGATGTTTATAGTGGTTGCTAAACAGCTTTGATGAAGTTCTAAGTTTCAGAGATTCCTCGCAATGTTCTCACAGGGCCTGAATGTTTGAAATGAGCTTACAATACATTTAAAATCTAGATGATTGTCAATATGTATTTGTCTGCAACGCAACATTGGGCATCAACTGTAATAACTGGAATGTTTCCTCTACCTGTAGATGCATTAGTGGTATAGCTATATACTCCCAGAGAGACCCCCTTTAACAATAAAAGCGCGCACACACGCACAGATACACGCCTAATGTCAGACATCTGCTACTGAGGTGATTTCTGGCCAGCGTCTGTGTGTGTGTAGGTAGGGTGTGTATTTTAGCTCAGGGACATTGGGATATGTGTCTGCCTGACTCTGCAATCTCCACTTTCTGTGACTCACTGTGCAGAAATCCACTTTTGTAGGCTTACACACACACATACACACCCACCCAGAGACACAAACACACACACACACTCATATACAGGCAGACATGACAAATACTGGGCTTCCACCATTATGAGCTCATTGAAAAACAGCTGCCATTTGCTCACAGAGGTCAAGTGAGGGAGAAAGCTTGCTGTATTTATGCCTATATACATCCTGTCTTCATCTGTATTTCGGAAAGAGACATTCTGATTTAAGAGACTTTGGTAGCGAGGGCTCTCATTAAAATTTTGCCAGATCTTCAACCACTTAACTTCAATGAAGAACCAAAAGTGAATTTACCTGAAAAGCTGCTACATGAATAACTAATTTGTTACAATCTTCACTCAGAACCAAATCGTTTCTTTTTCTATTACAGCCCCTTGAGTTGTATAAATCATTAATATGTGCATATTTTAGCTTAACTGCCATGGCATGGCATGATCGAATACATAAAAAGGATTGTTGCTATGACTACTTTAACTGCTGAGTTGAACGTGGCAGCTAAATCCTGTTTTTTGTTTGTAGACTTGTGTTTGTGTGTGTTTATATGCGTGCTTGCCCTTTAGCATGCATTTCACTTGGCTTAGCATCCTATCTCATTCAGAAACTTTGCTCCTCCCTTCCCTCTGGGAAGAACAGACACACACACAAGCACACACACACTCTTTTCACAGTGTGGTATGGTTAAATGATAGAGCATGAGTGCAGCAGTGGTTAGGTAGAGAGGAATGGAGGGCAAGGAGGAAAATAAAGTTAGCTGCTTCAACATGGAGATGGAGAGGGAGAGATCCTTCAACCACACCTAGAAGGCCATGAGGACAAGTAAATAGATGTAAGGGGAAACAAATTGTAAAGGGATCTTATAAACTTCAGACTTACAAACCCCGATGTCATGTACAAATCTCGCGACTGCTAATTTCACCTCCCAAAATCCAAGTCTACCTCGAGATGAAAGTTCATGTCCATGGTCACTTTTGAAAACCAATGCTTAAGGTCTTGAAGTCAGCTCCATGATTTCTGCCCTGAATTATTCTTATTATTATTCCATTATTCTTTGTGGGGGACCAAAATGGATGGCCCAAATGGACCAAACATTTTAAATATAGCTTAGCCAAAGTTCTATGCCGTCCTGCCGTTTCTGAGCTCAGCCATCCCATTTTTGTCCCCATGCAATTAAACTTAAGCACCAAAATCTATTCTTCTGTTCATTATGATTTCCATGTTACTTCATATCCATCTCTTTTGCTCTTCTCATTACTGGCTCCTGATGTGAATTGCTGTATGAGCACTAACAATTACTTTAAGGGTTACTTGGGTATTCAGCAGTGATGTTTACAGTTCACTGGCGCTGTGTGTAACTGTAACGATGGGAATTTATGCAAAATCCACTTTTTATATCTCAATTGTCAGAAAAAGTTTTTTTTGGGGGGGAAATTGTCTTGAAACTCCATCACTCTCTCTCTCTGTATTCCTTCATGCTTAACCCCCCTCCTCCCCTCTCTATGTGAACTTCAGGCCAAGCTGATATAAGACTTACGTGTATGAAAACCCCCTCCAATGACCCACAGTGGGGTGGGAGTTTTTAAGACAACACAGCAAGGGATTCTTTGGTTTGTTATTTCTGGCTATGATTCATAAAGCCTTTAGCATCATAGACGAACCATGACTGGCTCTAGGTCCCTCACAAGTCTCTCATGTTCTCACTGACGCCATGCTGGACTCAAACTAAGTGAAGCTTGAACATATTTAACTGGAAGTAACATCAATGTGCAAAACTGCTCTATGATTGTGATTAAAGAGCAGTCAAAAGGTCTTAGATAAACAACTAAATGGTGGCTCATTTCCTGCCGCTCTTTAGTTCAGTTTGAAAGTTGCTAAAGATGTAATTCTTTTCATCATTTCTCTACATGCTTGATATCAAAACAGTCTTTCTTTTAATAGAAAATTAAAATATAAGGACAGGTGGCAGGCCTCACTTAACTGCCTCCATATCTTCACCTAAAAGGCTGATATGGAGGAGGAGGAAGGAGAGATAGGGGCAGACAGAAGATGAAATTAGAGAAGAGATGGAGGAGGAGAGGAAGTAGCTGAGGATAAGATAGGTGTCTGAAAAAAGAGGGACAGACAGGAGGAAGAGATGAAGGACGTGAAAGACAGGCAATAGGGGAAAAGGGGGAGGAGGGGGGGAGTCTGATATACAGATTGTGCATAAAAAGCTTGTCTGGCAAACTTCCTGCCCTGTGACAAGGGAAAAGCCGAGCTCAGCTTCTTGCTCTTTTCTGCTTGCTCGGACAAGTTGCCAAAGTCAACTGTAATGCAGCTCTCCATCTCCTTTCTTTTCCTTGCATGGCTAATCATCTCATTTCTCTTTTGTATCTGTGCCATCTGAAAATGTTGTCCCACGAGGGCTGCATGATCATTTTAGGTCAGCCCAATTATACTCATTAGGGGCGTCTACATTTTCTCTTACAGTCTCTGTGTGTGTATGTGTGTGTGTGTGTGTGTTTATGAGTGTGTTTGTGAGCGCATCTGCTTTGTTAAAATTTGGTAAGTTGTTAGCAAAGAGTTTATTTCAAAGTAGCAGTATGTTATGTTAGAAACTTCAGATGCAGAGACCTGCAGAAATGAAAATACCTTGTTATATGGACGGCCATATAATCTGATTAAAGGAAAACGGTGAGCCCTTTCCTGAGACAGTGTCTGTTCTGGTGAGAGTCTCTGCCATTTCCAGAATATTTCAGTAAATTAAGAAAAACATTCTCCACTGTAATACCTTCATGACCGTCAGTGTGTTTGTTAGAGCCGTGACAGTGGCAAACACACTTAGATTAGGTCTCAACATAATGTCTGGGGTACGGAAACAGTTTGCCTTTGTTTATAGATGAAAGGAAGGAAGAAGAAAGAAACAGGACAAATCAAAAGAGAGAAATCATAAGCAAAGGGGAGGAGACAAGTACATTAAAAGGAAGATACAAGATAAACCTTAGGGCTAAAACAAGATAATAATTAATGCTGCATCTGCTCCTCTTCGACATGAAGAAACTCTCAATGAAGACATCTATTTCCGGCCTAGCAAACCCAGCTGAAGGCTAATTGTGTGGTTATCTTTTCCAGCTAATGGTCAGCTCGCGACACAAGTTTTTACTGGATGGTGCGCACACATTTACACAAACACACACACACACACGGACATTTCAGCTGATGGATGGACAAAAACACTGAGGTTCTCAGATCAACTTGGATCATCTGGGAATTTAGGAGAATGAAAGTGATTCAAGCTAAGAAGGCAAAGAGACAACGATTGAGAGAGAGAAAGAAGAAGAATGGACAGAGAAAAGGGTGGGGACAGTATTTGAAAGAAGATGAGACACAATAAGAGGAAGTGCGAAATGTGATAAGTTGAAGTAACCAAGACAAAACTACCAGGGTCCTTCATGACCCTGTGGCTGGCTAACACAGCTGGTAACTGATTCGCCTGTACTCCTCGGCATCAAATACTTTTGACACAATCCAGAATGAGATTTTATATTTGTCTATTTTAGGAGAGAAAAAGGTTTTAAATCAATGTAAAAATAAAGAGTGCAAGAAAATAATCAGGAATTAGTTGGAAAATATTATGTATTTGTGTCAACAAGAAAAACTGTCAGTAAGTGGATCACACGGAGGGGGGGATGCTTACCAAAATACAAACCAAGTACATGAGCTAAAGAAGAAAAATTTTGTTAATTGTGAGAAAAGTTAGTGTTTAATCCTTAATGATTAAAGCAAAAACTACAAACACAACTGAGGCTTAGAACATAGAACAAGGCAAATGCGAAGACAACAAACAACAAGGCTGGAAACAGCGCAGCCGACAGAAAGACAACATCAAGGACCTGAGCGGACTAAAAAGAAAACAGGACTTAAATACAGGGTAAACAAGACACATTAGGGCAGAGAAGGCAATCAACATGTGGGAAACAGAACAAGAACAAGACTTTCAAAATAAAACAGGACGTGAACACTGCAAACAGAGCGATCGGAAACCAGACAACAGAACTCAAAACCTGACATATAATTAGCAATATGCAATTTCAGGTGTGAAGCAGTGTAATGTGAGGCTACACAAGGCAGCATGGCCGATGTCATTGAAAGTGGGGCCTTTACATTTGGGGCAGGCCATTTCCCTCCATAGACAGCATGTGTGGAAATCTGCATTTGAATGATGAGCTGATTTGACCATCATCACATGTGTCAAGCCTCTATGAACATATCACAGTAACATTAACCCGCGCTCAGCTTGTTCATTATTTTTCATTCTTTGCTGATTTAGAAGAGTTTTTCAGCCTCTCTTCCTCAGATTGTTTGTACGGCCACTGTTTTGTTTTTATAGGCTATTTCAGGGCCACACAATTGCACAGTGGGGGAATTTATGTTTAGTTAATCCACAAGTATTTAAAGGTTACTTATGACTACAACAGTGACCATTGTGAAGTTTTGACAGGGTTTGCGGTTTTCTTTTTTCATTTGTGGAATAATGTGAACACACCACAGTTGGTGGGCAAAGCCAGAGCTTTGTTTTGAATGATTGCCTTTTTACAGTGGACATGAGTTGTTTCAGAAAACAAAGCAATAATGTTGCAATGCCTTAGGCATGCACACATGCCCAAGTACACACACAAACACCCAGTGCAGCAGACTATATGTCCATCTATGGTGGGGAAACTGTTCCAGCGTCGTTGTGATACAATGTGATACAAAGTGGTGAATCATGGTTTCTTTCTCCTTTGACGAAACATTTAGCAAACTGACTTTTTTATTCTTTTGTTCTCTCTATACTTGTGTCAGTTCTCAAACTTCTGTAATGGTAACGCAAAGATAAAAAGAGATCGTGATCTAAATTGGGTCAATTCCACATAGTCTTTTTACTGAGCAGCAAACCAATATCATAAGATGCTGCAAAACTAAAAACACACCACAGTCTTCTTCTGTCATTTCAAGCATAAGTGGATTTAATTATAAAATTGAAATTCTTTTCTACATTTTCTTCTGATCTATTTGTCCTATAGTGTAGCAATCACAGATGCGTTACAGAATTCAGTTGTTTTCCATTTGGTAATTCATGGGCCGCATATGTATTTCAAAATGTGTGGGGAATAAGAAAAACCAAGCTGAGCCAGCAAGACTGAAAGACAGGTTGAGGAGAACAGGAAAATGAATCAGTTTATGTTGCTTAACTGGGAACGTTGCAATGTTTAAAAAACAATGACAAACATTTTTTTCCCCTTTAAGTTGCTTTTATAATTGAAATTACTTGGTGTAACTGCGTGGTTACAACATCCTGTAGGTGGAGGAAACACCAGTGGGCTGGGAAGATGTGGGAAGTCTAAAAAAGCAAGACAGTGTTAAAAGCTGATAGTGATGGCCCTTTTCGGTCCAGTGTAGCTCCAGGTAGCAATGAATGGACTGAAACTGTGTCATTTTGCAAGAACTGCAGCTCACTTCAATGCAATTGAGGCAATCAATCACCTGAACTTTAGTATAAATTAGAGATCAAACTGAAAGGAAAAAGTATAAAACCACAGTCTATTTGAGTGATCTGATAGGGGAGTATGTTTGGATATGAATGTCTTCCTTTTGTTTTTAGTTTCTTTTACTTTTACGTTGGGCTGATGTGAACTGATGCCATGGCTCAAAATTACTATTTGTAGCTGTACGCGATCATGAGGAGTCTATGATGTGGCATTAGTCCCTTCTCATTTTCCTGTCTCTCTACACCACAAATTATCAGATGGATTAATAAAGAGCTTCAGGAGAATGAGCTGCCTGCTCAAAGTCAAACAGTCACTCTTCTGTTCTGATAACAGAGGGGATATTTGGGGGCAGGTCTGCACCCAGCATCAAAAGAAATGACTGGGTTTATCTGCCCTGGTTCAGTGGCCAGGTAACAGAGGCTCCTCTAATAATGTAGCTCAGCTAAAGACATGAAAGGAACCAAAACACACGCACACACACACACACACACACACACACATTAGTTTCATGGTGCAGATTTAAATCCTCCGTCCTCAGTAAAGATCGAAGCCAACAAGAATTTAACTGTTAAACTCTGTTAGAGCACAAAGACGACAAGTCCTGCTGTCATATTTTTACACACAAGTCTTTCTCCAATTATTTCTTGATTAACTCCACATTTCCATCCCTCCATTATTCAATTCTCTCACGGTGGTATTCATTTTCTCCCTTTCTCTGTCCAGAAATGTGTTAACGTAACTGAATACGTAGCAGTTTCACAGTCAGTGTAGTTTTCCAAACACAAAACTCACCATATTCATATGAACAGATAAACAATTATATGGTAGATTTACAGAAAACCACCACGTCTCTGCCCCTCTCATTACATCCAGGTTGATGGATTTCCAATACTACTGGACTTTTGACTGCTATAGAGGCTTCTGGAAGTGTGTGTGTATAATTCCCAATGGTTTCCATTTGCTGGTTTCCGCTCAGAGCAAACTTAGTCAGGCAGGCTATGATGTAATACTCAAATTGGGCAAGCACTTGAAAGAAAACAAAGCTGGATTTTTTATTTTTTATTTATTTTTTATTTTTTTGCAGACTCATTTAACAGACAAACCTCATGTATGACATTACTGTCCCAACACCACAATATCAGAAAATGAGACGCTCATAAAGTAAACGTCAACATGATTAAAAACAAAAACATTCTCTATTTTGTCACACACTTTTGAGTGGTATCTGTGTAGATTTCTGTTGTTTAGTTTTATGGCTCCATCCACAGAAAAATGAAATGTATTAATTACATTATAAAACGCCACCATTACCCAAATAATCCACACAATCCACCGGCTGTTTCTCTAGGAGCCATTTCTCTGAGTATCACGTGACTTTCATTCATGATATAGATGTGGTACACTCGCTGGAATTAGAGTGTTATATTTTAAAATAGCTGTTACGCTGATCTTTGAAAGCAACGCATCTCTGATTGAAAATGGTGTCAAAGAATTTGCATTCACTCTCCTCAACATGTACCAAAAGACATGCTTCATCCTTTCCCTCCAGCATCTTCCTTCACACAACACATCCTGAAACAGAAGATTATTTTAATTTGAATTTTTATTTATTCAGATCTAGCAAGAAGAACGCCAACAGAAGTCAGTCCACTGCTGATCCTCCCGACTTTTTACTGAATCATTTACTAACTGCTAAAAGATTTACTTTCCCATGTGGCTGGAGGATGGAAAACATGTGACGTGAGAAAGGAAGATATTCCACAAATTTGGTTTCACATCACATCAGGGCACAGAAACATACACTGTGGCAATGACAGTTAACTTTGCCCCACACAATAAAGACATACATGGACGCACATGCAGCTGCTCCCAAACATCTCCATATGTAGTTATATACCTCTAATTAGAACATGACTGTCTATGACTCAAACGTTTGAGGAAAGTAATCATTTCCTAGCTCTCCCAACTTTCCATGCACTCTGTTTTACTAGAATTTTAGAATGACTCAAACAAACATGATGCCCATGGCTGATTTCTGCTATTCTCCCTCTTTTGGCTTCTCTCTGTCTAAATCTTTCACGTTTTCTCTTTCCATTCAAGCATCTAGTCTGTTTCACCCCCCTTTTCCTCTTGGAGCTCTCTATTCTGCAATCACATCTTGACTATGAAATTCCTCACCAGTGTTGTGGTGTTACTAAGGAAACCAAAATCTGAATCTCCCTGGGTAACATGAGATTTATATCATCATGAGAAAACAATCAATAGAGGATCGGTGAAATCCCAAATTTCACTTACTTACATTTCATAATATAACACATCTTATTTTGACAGATTTGTAATATATATAAAGAAAAAAGTTTGTATTTCTTGCATGACTTGTATTTAGAAACGTATGCACATATGCAAATCAGGATGGTAAATGTCTCCAGGTCAGACTGGGGGCCAGCAGGGACAGTAGGGTCAGCAGGGTCATTGTCTGGGCTCATTCATCACATCAGGTCCAAACACTTTATCCATCAAAACCACCAACACATTGGTAACATTTCTGACCCTAACAAAACTTCACAAACCATAACAACCAAAGCATAGAACTAACGTCTAGCAGGCACTTGTATCAACGAGAAGGACACCTACTCTGTGAACCAAGACCCACCAAACCAGAGATTGATTTGTGTTCCCAGAACAGTTTGAGACACAGAGCCAGACTTATGAAAACAAGCACTTCTGCCATATATAGTGATGAACCATCAGAGAGAGCTTTTAACTCTTTTACAGCCTGTGCACATAAAGACAGAAAGTGTTTTTCCAGAGTCTGTGTCTGAACTGAAAACTGTGCATTATTAGGACCAAACCTGAGACTCCATTGACAGAATATTTAAGGGACGGTATGCACAGCTATTTGTCTTTTCCTACGCCACAGAATTGTAGTCCTTTAAAAATTGCTGTCTCCAAATTCTGAAAACGCATGATACCACTAATGGCACTGATTCCCAAAAGAAAATGTCATAAAATGGTGAAAGCTTGTTGAACAAAATATCTCTGGAAATATCATGGAAACATGAGCTCCACCCTCATGATGAAATGTAGTAATATGAAGAATAACTTGCATTTGAGCATATATTACATAAATCTTTATTAAACTAAATGTTTTGTACTGCTGTCAACTTCAATTGAGAAAAAAAACTAATTTCTTCCGCAACAATATGTAATATATCAAAAATGCTGCAATATACACAATAATACTGACATATATGAAAATTGCTTTAACATCCCTATCTGATGTCACAGTAGCAAAAATCTGGAAGGTTAGTCTCATATCATTCAATCTTGAGATCAGCTTTATTCCTCTAACAGTTATTGCATATACACTCAAGTTGATACCATTTCATAGATAAGATAAGATAAGATAATCTTTTATTAGTCCCTTTATTAGAAGAGGTAGAAAAAGGAAGAAGTTAATGGAAAATATACAAATGAATATGAAACCAAACATTTTGCCACATCTATATACAAGAGCTGACACAATAGTTATGTCACAAGAGTTAAAAATTACATCTGCTGCAAATCTAGCATTTGTGTATTAGGTCTTTTTAAGGACCCATACATGGCTCTGAGGAAAATAGGATGACGAGTTTCTACCATTCACATCTGTCAGAGAGATGAACTGGCTGCTGCTCTCTCCCTAACCCACGCTCTCTCTCTCTCTCTCACACACACACACACACACACACAACATGACCATACCCCCTTGTGTCTCTACTTCCTCCCTTCTAGCTTGGGTTCCCTGTGGGGGTCGGCAGTCCAGTGCATAATGTCCTGTCACCAGGAGATAAACCAAATGTTGCAGTGATGACATCATCTGTGTGTTTGTTTAGAGAGAAGTGGGGGTAGAAGGGTGAGATGGAACGATGTGATGAAGGAAGAAGTGGGGATCAGGAACAAATTAGGAAAACGGGGTGGTGAGAAAGGCGGCCTGAGATTAGGAGAGAAAGAATAAAACAGGATGCTTTCATTAACCTTGAATAAGCACATTTAACCCACTTTGCCTTCTCAGTTTGTTTAGTCCACAGTATGTTCACTGAATAACCAAACACTCACAGTTTGCCCTCACTGGCTGTTTGCTTTCAGAAGACAGCTGCTTAGCTCATGGATGAGCTTTTCAATTAAGTACGTCTTACATCTGTGTATTATCTTGTTATTATTCTTCTAACAGACACAAATGTATCAGCTTTTGGTTTTTATGTTTCACAGTCAATAGTCATGAAATATTTCTGCATGTGGGGAACAAAGGTCAACGGCAATAAAACTAGAGTTGTAAAGTTTTTTTTTGTAGAAAACCCATATTTTAGTCACTGACTGTTTGTGTTGTTTGGGATTCTAGATAAAGTCAGAGTCACAATGATTTGTGATAAAGATATGCACCTTCTGGTCCCCAGGCACATTTTCTAACTTGCATAATCACAATAGAAAGATAGGACAAAAATCTGACTGGGCTGATGTGTGTGGGCTTGTCCATTGAGCAGGGGTTTCCATAAGCAATGCAGATGTATTAATGGGACAAACAACAGTAAAATGAGTAGAGCTCATGTATTTTAAGTTTGCTAAAGACAACCTAGCTTGTGTAACAGAAGTAGTCTGAGTGGTCACGCTGTGAGAGTGGACCAAAAAGTCTGAATTGAGGGTGACAGCAACCAACTGGAAAGTGCTACACTTCTCTGAAAGTGCAAAAAGTGACAATAAAGGTAAAATGACAACACAGAAAACTCAAGTCTTTGCTGTGTTGACACTGTTGTACATACAAGGCTGATCATTATATGCAGCAAACATGACTGTCAGATTGCAGGATTAACAAAGTTAAACAAATTGTCAAAGCAGAACCAAACTAACATGGTTGAAACAGCGTTCGCCTTGAGATTTCAGGCTTAGAACAATAGAGCAGTGAACCAACTGGTCTGTTGCCACATGAGATGAGACAAGGTTGACAAACAACAGCCAAATGGCAAATGTCACAGTCTCCATGTTTAACAAGTGAAAAACAGTGCTAATTTCCATGGCAACAACAGCGGACATGGTCATGAGGTGTACATGACACACTCTTGGGTTTTCCGTCCATCCATAGCCATTCAATAGACATATGAATCACTCATATCTGTGGTGTTCTGTAGCTAATGGATGTGGAGGTGGTTTGAGGCCATGTTGCTCTCACGCTCCCTTACAACTTTAATGCACGTCTCCACAGCACATGGCTATGACTAAGGTCATTCACAGAGGGGGTAGACATCAGGCTCTGTCAGGGGTGGCATTTAAAATCCGTCTATTTTGGTTGAATGAAAACTATTTCCCAAACAAATTTTCTGAAGTACATGCCATCTTAAATACGTATATCTATACACATCCATCCAAACGTACACTCTCATTGTGCACTGTCACTACTGATGAACAGCTCTAAATATATAAGGCCAGCTCTGTGAACTGAACATCTGTGATCATGACAGTAGCTGCTGCTGTGGTTACGGAGCAGATGAAGCAAAACCATTTTTCCTCTGTATTTCCACTGTATTTCCACTGTATTTCACAGAGATTCATGCTGCACCCTAAACCCGATCCAAACAGTTATAAATTCTGAGAAGCTTTTGAAAATATCCCTGAAAAGTGTAGCATCTGAAGTCCTAATCACTGCATCTTTGCTCAGACTGTGACCTCATCTCCCTGGGGAGGGGGAGGCTGAGGAGAGGGAAGCAGGGGGAAGGGAAATTTGGCATGTTTTTGTTTCATTTTGTGTAACTGCAGATTTTTTTAATAAGGCACATGTAAGAAATCCTTAAGGCAGCCTGGCGGCATAGTGGCTGGTGCTGCTACCTCACAAGAAAGAGGTCACGGGTTCGGTTCCCGGCTTGGGGCCTTTCTGTGTGGAGTTTGCATGTTCTCGCATGCATGCGTGGGTTTCCTCCGACCGTCCAAAGACATCATGTTTGGGATAACTGGTGACTCTAAATTGTCTGTAGGTCTGCGTGTGAGTGGTTGTTGGTCTCTGTGTGTCTCTGTGTGTTGCCCTGTGATGGGCTGGAGACACCGCCCTCGCTCAGTGTGAGCTGGAATCAGCTTCAGCACCCCCCGTGACCCGGTAATGGGTGAAAAGTGAATGTGTGACTAAAGATCGATGAAGTTTGGGGAGGATTAAGGGCTTCCAGCACTCTACGGAGGTTTAGGGGTTGCTGAACTGAATGTAAATCAGCTCCTACTCCTCCATTTTCCCCCTGCTGCCAAATAAGGAGCTCCTATTGTTTGCTCAACAGGCACAAAAATGTCAGTATGCTCTGTGGCTACTGGCCAGCGTATAAAACCTAAAATTTCAAACTTTACGATTTAGGAAGTTGCTGTTAAACTGTGCTGTGAGTGAGTGGTGATGTATTACTGCCTGAACAACTGGCAACATGCAAAAGGCTGCAAACAGGTATTTGCCTGAGCTTTGATTGAAATGTCCACAAACACTACCTGCTAATTGATAACATGTCCAGACGCTGTTTGTTCCTGCCTTCATTTTTCCATCATCCACACATCTATGAATTTATGATGATAGATGGCCATGACCAATGACCTTGCAAAGGCCTGATCAGCGGACTGCAACAGACAGACCATAAAAATTATGGAAAACAAGGCTCAATGCTCAGATAACTGTTATCGGTCTTGTAGACTTTGAAGGAGTGGACAGAGCACTGAGGCAAACCAGACCATTAAAGATGTGTGAGGGGGGTCAGATAGGGGACTGCAATAGGTTTAAAAACTGGAAAATACCGTGTAAAAGAAGGAGTATGGAATTGGGTGACATCTTTTGGGCGTTAAAGTGATGTGTTAGAAGGCCAGTTATTCAATTCTGGGTCAACACACTTAATGATATCAAACTACAGTATGTATATGTACAAGCCCCTGAAGGTAAAGCAAAAGATGAGAAAAAGAATTCAAGGAGCATCTTAAATTATCTGGGGAAGGAGTCAGACACTAAAAGTTGGGAAGAAATACAGCTAGCATCTGTATAGAGACTTTGCAGCTGTGAACTCTCACTTCATCCCACTTCTCTTTTTCAGAAGAATCATCCAGAATGAGTTGTGTAATCCACTCAAAAGTTACAATATGATGTTCACACATCAGCATTAAAACTAACTAACTCCCCAAATTACTCAACTTTCCATTCACTCTTATGATTTCCCCTCATTTTTCACTTACCTTTTCCTCAGCATGTTAGGATTATTCATACTTCACTCCGATGAACTCAGACTGATACCTTCGCCAGAAATTTTCATGCTTTGCTTTTACTTTCAACTCTCATCTACATGCGCGTTCTCCGTCCTCTCCAATTTTCCGGAACAAGATTGCAAGTTGCATTTCCATGGATAATCTGAGCCAGTGTCTGCAGTCTGTCAGCTAAATGAAACTAGAGGCAAAGATTCATATTTTTACCTTAGTTCACACAACATGTATTTACAACAAGAAACTTTTCGAGCAGCTCTGGTTTTTGTGACCACATTTTCCTATACGTCTCAGGGTGTTGCTATCTGATACCCAAGTTAAGTAGAAATAACTGCAACAATTCCCAGTGTGAGCCCCCTGCATTATTGGCTTTTAATGGCCAATTACCACTTAGAACCAGGAAGTTTAACCATAAGAATGTGTGTATATTTACACGTGATACCACAGAAGGCAGTTAGCTTGCACAACAACCAGATAATGGCCTTAAACTGGGATTTTCGTCATCCGTCATCACATCAGTGCAGTAGCATTGGTGGTTCATGATGCTGACCACAGGCGGGTGATTTCAGCTCGGGGTAGGGTCCTAATGAAAGAGGGTACAGAAGATGAAGATTTGTTGTGCAATGATTAACCTCATGGTGTTGACTTCCACTCTTTAAATATGAGATGATGAAAAAAGAGCACTGCAAAAAGCCACCGCCCAGTGGAAGGACCGGTGGTTTGCACTTCAGTTTTAATGAACCATAAGTATGTCTCCACCTCAGACCAGTAGAGCAGAATAACGGCATGTTGCATGATGTTTTCCTATCCTCGGCTACAAGGTCTGCAGCCAGTTGCCCCTCTGCTCCGCTAATTTTCTGTCGCCATGAGTTCCCCGTTCTTGTTCAACGACAAAACATTAGCTTGTCGACAACTCCACGGACAGTGAGGAATTTATTTAGAGTGTAGCATGACGGTCAGCAGTAAATCTGATACCCTCTTCACCTCTTCACCTCTGTGTGACATCGACATTCAGCAAACATTTACAAAATGCCCATGTTCAGATAAATGCAATTTGAAATGCAGAGGGCGAGCAGGACTGAATGAGCAAAAGAAAAAAAAAAAGAGAGGATAGCCATTCCAGAAAGGTATTTTCTAGACAGTCAGATGGATTAACCGATTGCAATGGCACTGCAGCTCTGTAACTGCAAAAATATGTGGAGCTTCTTTGCACAGAAGTGGCCTGAGCATTGGCTGGTTTGTAAAACACAATGGGTAAATGCAGTGTTTCATTTATTCCACATCTCTTCATTTTTCCACCACATGGCCTGTACTGAATGAGAGCAATATGAATCTTTGCCTTTTATCTAATTTCTGCCTGGACACACACACACAAAAAAAATCTCAGACCACCTGCTATATTTTGTCTGCATGCCAGACAACATCAACACATTTCCCACCACACATGAGACAGAATTTAACAGATGGGTCCTCATGCTACGATGTATTTAAAAAAAAAAAGAAGTAATTGTCTGCTTGTGTGGAGCAAATGGGCAATAAAATAAACAGTTGAGGTCGAAGTCACGCTACAGCAAGATGATGCCGGCATAAAATCTCTCTAACACCTTGAAAATGTCTCTACATGCCGCGGATTTCACAATACGCATAAAATAATCCCCATGGGCTCATTCAGAAATCCTGCCGTCATACTGAACCACGGTGTGATCGACTTGATTTGGCTGACAATTTATCTGATTTACTGCGGCAGCAGATGAGGTCATGACTGTGCAGGAGAGATTTTTCTTTTTCACATTAGTCAGAGCGAAATCAGTTTTGGACATGAACTGAATTTCAAGTGTCAGTGGCAAGCCATTACTGCAGTCTCTCATCCTTTCTCTGTGATTTTCATCTTTTCAGTTTCTATGTCTGTTCTTTTTTTAGCTTTAATTCCAAACCCTATTGATGTTATGTTATGCCTTTTAGATGAAGTCCAGCTCATGAGTCAGTGCTGCTGGTTGAGGTGTTATACAGGTCTGATGGTGTCCGGACATCAAATCTCCTAAATTACTCAGGAGACATCAGCTGCTGGAGCATTTCCTCTGGCCTGCCAGGCTTTTGTAAATAGGATAGTGGTATTTTACCTTGTTAACAGCAGTCGTGCTCAAACTGTATTGATGACTTTGTTTTGTTGTTGGTTTTTTTTTTTTTGACTGCACTCTGGGGACTTTTCTTTTAAAACTTTGCTGATACATCCACTGATTTAAAGATGGATTTGAGAGAGACAGAGACTGCTGTGTGTTATTCAAAAGAAATCCAAGGACTCATGCATGAGTGTTTCAACCCCCAGAGGTGACTAAAGCCACGGAAGGGAGTTACAACTCATGGTGGGTGAAAACAACCTTGTCATTTGGCAAAGCAGAAGCATTGGTAGATGTTTCCATTTACCAAGTGGTCATCGTTACCAGGGACAAAGATGCTGAACAACTCACTCAATCTATCATCAGACTAAACCAAGCACATTATTCTGTGTCAACAAGGAAGAGAAGAAAAGCCAAAGATAGAGAGTGCACATCTTTCATTATGGCGTTCACACTGGACAACTCGGAAAAAAATAGTGACCTCGGGACTTGCACATTTTAAAAGTCAGCTTGTATCACAGAGAAATAATTTCAATAAATCCCCTGGACATATAAACACTCTCCAGACATTGAAACTTTAGGCTACTGGAGACTTTCCAGACACTGACGCCATATGACCCAATTCCTGCAGCTCAACACCAGGACTGTGTTAACACTGATAGGCCAACACACTGCATAGCATCATTGGCCAGCATTAGGCTGTTCTGCTTGCACCGATGTGAAGATGTGCACTAACAGCAAAGATGCAGGCTCCCATGGATCCTGGGGGGAAGGGGGGCAATGAACTGACGTGATGTTAAATGGACGAAGCACATTTGTCTTAATTCTGCAAGCACAAAGCAATTGAAATCAACTATGAAACTATTTTCAGGCACCTTTAAGTCAACATTAAAGTCATAAGGGGGTCTAAGGTGTTTACTGATGGGGGCTTTCTGGACTGGGCTACACATATGCAAACGGGCAGATTGACTTAAATCTGGTGCACAGTCAGGGCTTCCTGTGTTAAAGATGTGCAGAGTTTGTTTGTCTCAGGTTTCGTGGAGACAGCCATTAGCAGTTGTTTAGAGGAATCCATGTAACCTCCTGATCAGCACAAAAAAAAAAAAAAAAAGTTAATGCCCTAATATGTCAGACTTTGGGTCCTCCTCTCTTCTCCACGCTGCGTGAGGAGTCGGTCCTCCCACCTCCGGCTGAAAGCCATGCCCAGATAAATCAACGCCCCCCCTCCTCTCCTCTCCAGCCCGTTAACCTGCACAGTGAGGCCGCCGCAGCTGCCCGGAGAGGAGCGCACCGAGCGCCGCACCAAACATCAGAGTCGGACTGGAACCGAACCCTCTCCTACCCAGGAGACAGTGAAGAAGCGTGAGGAAGGAGCACCTGTATTTTCTGTGAGCAGTGGTAGAGCAGCTCTCAGGCGGCAGTATGTCCGGCAGCACCGTGCTCAGGCTGCTGGTTGCGCTCTGCGTCGGTAGCGCGGTGAACGGCATGCCCAGAGGGACGCACAGGAGCCGGAGACAGGCGCGGCAGCATCACGTCTCCTCAGTGTCTCCGGGTGAGTCCTCAGTCTTCTGACTGATTTGGTTTGGGAGTATACGGGGAATCAAGGTCATTATAAACATCTGAGAGCAGAGACTAAATGCATGAGGAAATGTTACTTTGCATTTTTTGTTTGTTTTGTCAATTCAGTATTTGCAATTAAAACAATAATTGGAATGTAGCTTTATCTGAATTAAAATCAAAATTTAATCAAAATTTAATCCCCCCCAAATCGTTTTGACCCTTTTAAATAAACCTTTGTTAGAGAATATAGAAAATAAAAACAAACTGACCTCCGTTTGAAATCTTTGAACAAAGAAAACTTACAGAAAAGAGATGAGTGTCCTGTGCGTGTGTGTGCATGTATGTATGTGTATATATGTGCGTGTGTGAGTGTGTGTGCGCAGTGTGAAGTCATGAGATGTGAACAAAGAACAAGCCTGGTGGGGGAGAGAAAGGGTAAAAGTGGATATAATTCTCCAGTGTGTGCAGCTGATTTACTGCTCAGCCTGCAGGCCCTTTGAAGTGAACTTAACACATCCACAGTCAGTTTCACAGACATGGGTGAAGTCTTGTCCTACAATAAAATGCGTATTCCAATGTAGGCTTTGCTTACTTTGGTTTACTTTTGTCTTTGTCTCTCAACCCATAATACTGACCTATGTGTTTTGAAGTTATGGTTACTGCCAGAGCAATTTCCAATGGCTGCGTTTGTCTTTCCACTTTGAAAAAGGATTTGGTAAGCAGGTACAGAGTTTGTGGGTGTGCGTGGGTGGAGTGTTTCTTTTTTTTTTTTCTTTCCCCCTCTCCCTCACATTTTCCCTGCACAGCGAGTGTTTTGGAATAAGTGCAAAGGCTGGAGTGGGTTTTTTTTTTAGAATCAAGCGTGCAACACAATCTAATCAGTTTCCTCTCACCCCCCTCCCTCCTGTCAGATGGTTGTGTAGAGAATGACCACCTCTATGGCGTCAATGAGCAGTGGGAGAGGCCATATTTGGGTGGCACGCTGGTCTGTACCTGCCTTGGAGTTGCCGGCATCAAGTGTAAAAGCAAACCTGAAGGTGAGTTTGTTTGAGTTATTCTTTGCGTCCTTTGTCCTCATTCCCCTTCAGTAGAGGGATAGACCTTTTCATCTGCTTTCTTTCTTGCAGCAGAGGAGCGGTGCTATGATAGAATCAACCATCAGGAATACACAGTGGGAGAAACCTACGAGCGACCAAAGGACGGCATGATCTGGGACTGTACCTGTATTGGATCTGGGAAGGGCAAGATCAGCTGCACCATTGCCAGTAAGTCTGTTTTTGCCATTCATTGCTCTAAGCCGCACACACACACGCACAAACCCCAGCTCACGTGTCATGTCCTGCATCCTGGCCTGCCAGATTGATGCCAGTAAACTGGTTAATCTCCATATTCTCTACAGATGATTAACAACTGGTGCTGTGCAGCTGTTTGCAGTTAGCCGGGCGGTTAGATAATGAGAGAAATGTCTGAGTGTGTGTTTCTTTCTCTCTTTTCCTTTGCTCTCTTGGTGGGAAAAGACACATAGAAATAGTCAAATTCCTCTCTCTCTGAAACCCTCTTTTGTCTCTCTACACAGATCGCTGTCACGAGGGCGGGGCATCTTATAAGATAGGTGACACCTGGAAGAGACCCCATGAAACGGGAGGCTACATGCTGGAATGTGTCTGTCTGGGTAACGGCAAGGGAGAGTGGACATGCAAACCTGTCGGTGAGTCATTCAGACAGTCACTGATGGACAGATGACTGTGGTCGCATCACTAAGTGATTAGTCACTGTTTTACTTGCTGACTGAAAATTTTGGGTGATTAAATGTCATTTGTTATTCGTTGGCTTTGTTTTATACTGAGTTAAAGGAGCTTTAACATTTACAAACATCGCCATCAAAGACTGTATTTATTTCATTGTCTTCAGAGCATTTTTGTTGTTGTTGCTTCATACAGAAACCTGGAACAGTGAAAAAAATCGTAGTTTTTAATCGATTAAGTGTATGTTTCCTGCAGCTGAGCGTTGCTATGACAACTCGGCGGGAACATCCTATGGTGTTGGGGAGACATGGGAGAAGCCGTACCAGGGCTGGATGGTGGTGGACTGCACCTGCCTGGGAGAAGGAAGTGGACGCATCACATGTACCTCCAGGAGTAAGTGTTGAATCAAATTGTCCCGTGCCCACTTATTTATTCATCTTAGCAGCACTCTGTCAGAATGCTTTAATTAATGTGCATTCAATATTTATCTCTTTATATGAACAAATATAATCTTAGCTGTTAACAAGAAACGGGCAGAGCCATCTCAGATAAACCGGCTGAACTCGCTAGCAGGACTGAACTGTCTTGTACAGTACTGTTAGTGATCTGTCGGAGGATTTCAACAAACCATGCAAGAAATGTTCCCCAGTTGTGTTTATAATTAGAGACATGACTTGAATGCTCAATGGTTTTGTCTGATGTAACAGATGATAATGAATGTTATTCCCTCTTTGCATGTTGTCACATGCAAGTCTTCAGGGCGGCCTTAGAGGCTTTTTAGTGGAGGCCATCAATAAAGTCTCATCCTGCATGTAATCGACAAGTTATTAACAAAGTCACCGAAGCACTAACATATAAGCAGCTGGAGGCCAGGAGGAGTCATTCCCCACAGGACTGCAGCGGATTTTCATCTGAAGGCTTTGAGCAGAAAAGCCACAGCGGAGTTTCTCTGTTGCTGTGTCGTTATAATTTATTCCAGTCATTGTCTTCCCTGTTAGACCGCTGTAACGACCAGGATACTCTGTCCTCCTACCGTATTGGAGATACCTGGACCAAGAAAGATTCCCGAGGCCACCTGCTCCAGTGTCTGTGCACAGGAAACGGCAGAGGGGAATGGAAGTGTGAGAGGCACGCCTCACTTCACACCACTGGCCTGGGTGAGAACTGATAACGCCCCCTGTTTTTCCCTCTCTCGCGCTTTGTTTGGGGAGAGGAATGCACACCATCACAGATGCTCTGAGGAGGGAATGATAACAAGTGCCAACTGTCCAAGTGTTGAAGTGACAAAGATGTGTGTTGTAACTCATTATCATGACCTCATGAAAAGAGACACAATGAGGAAATGGGGGGTATAGAGGGAGGAATGAAAAATCTGAAACTTAGATGGAAAAATGTGCTTCAAATGGCTTTAAGTGATTAGAGGGTGTGAAACAGGAGCGAATTTCATACGACTGCATTTTGTGTGTGTTTTACGGCACAACTCATTGAATAGCAAATTCATTTTGATTTGAATTAATTCAAACACTTTGGCAGCTGTTTCTATACCCCTGACAACATAAAGCATTATTGCATGATGATAATACCTGACTTACCTCATGCCACATTTTAGGAACTGGCTCTCGAGTGATCACCAATATCCAGCCTGCCGTCTACCAGCCTGGTGCTGTGGCCGAGCAGGAGGGGCCCTGTCGGACAGATGCAGGACTGACATACTTCATTGGCCAGCGCTGGATTAAGACCCAGGGAACCCAACAGATGATGTGTACCTGTCTTGGTAATGGAGTCAGCTGTGAACAGTGGGGTAAGAAATGTTTTGCTCCCTTCACGAATTCGGGGAAATTCAGCACCCCTGTCCTCTGTCAGACCTGCATGTTGCCACATGGCTAAAGATATTGATGTGTATGTGTGTTTTCATGTTTTCATCCAGATGGACCTGCTCCGGTGTATGGTGGCAATTCAGGAGGCCAGCCCTGTGTGTTCCCTTTTGTCTACAAGGGCAAGACCTATCACTCCTGCACCTCTGATGGACGCAGCGATGGGCAGCTGTGGTGCTCCACCTCCTCTGACTTTGAGACTGACCAGAAGTATTCCTTCTGTACAGAGAAGAATGGTGAGTAGACGTCTTGACCATAACAAAGGTGGAAATCGTTAATGATGGTGGTTGTAATGCCAGCTAATGGATTGTGAGGTGAATGTTTGGGTGTAGCATTATGATGTTGATATTTGAAGATAGACAGTCATTTTGCTGAAAGAGAGATAGGTTATTTAGAAAAGGATAACTATTAGAACTTAATAACACAGCCTCAGTGACTAGTAATGAAATTTGATTGCTGACGGGTCAAAGTGAGTGATAGCTTTCCTTCTCTCGATAGCGATCGTGACAACACGAGGCGGTAACTCTAACGGCGCTCTGTGTCAGTTCCCCTACATCTACAATGGCCGGAACTACACTGACTGCACTGCAGATGGGCGTAGAGATGGCATGAAATGGTGTGGTACCACCA
This sequence comes from Echeneis naucrates, assembly GCF_900963305.1. Taxonomy (NCBI): domain Eukaryota; kingdom Metazoa; phylum Chordata; class Actinopteri; order Carangiformes; family Echeneidae; genus Echeneis; species Echeneis naucrates. The sequence continues at coordinate 16,214,647 of NC_042531.1, read as the reverse complement.
CAAACTACGATGCAGAGCAGCGTTTCGGGTTCTGCCCCATGGCTGGTATGTATGTGGGAGAAGAATCTCCTTTTTTTCCCAGCACATCAAAATGTTACTGACAAGAAGTCAGTAAAATTCCTTGACAGCAAAATGCTTGAGATTATATAAAAATCCAAATTTTCATTTTCCCCACAAGTCCCCACCACAATAGGAGACAGATGTTTTGAGTTCTTTTTACCTCAGTTCCCACAATTACATAATTTTACAAGTAAAAAAAAATCTCACTTTATGTGTTAAGTGGCCAAAATATTTGAAATATATCTGAATAGCAATCAATACATGTTATCGCAGGCCTGCCGTATTACTGACCAGCTGCAGCTCAGCGGGAGGGGGAGCAGCTAACGTGATTAGCTCAGCTAATTGCAATGTGTCTCCCAGTCTCAAGTAAAATGTATCTCCACCCTGTCTGAGTTAACTTGGCCTTTGTACTATTTGCTTTCTTTTCTTTCAGCAGTGAAAATATTTGATGAGTGATTTTATTTAATTTGCATGAAAGCTATTATAAGAGAGACATTAAGGAGGAGTCAGATCTGATGGCACAGAAACAATCTCATTTACAGTTCTCACACCTTTATGTTTAGCAAAGCCAAATTCACATAAAATCACAATTCACCTTCTCAGAAGTGTGTTGCTGTGTTGCATAGGTGTTAATTAGATCTCCTTGGGTAACAAAGGGGGGCTGAAGCCAGCGGAACACTGGGGGGTCATTGACACTGCACTAATGTCTGTGAAGGAGTAATGATATGGTAATGATGTACTGACTGCTATAAAAAGAGTACAAACCATGAATGAATCCATAGGATTTGATGAACATTACAGTCTCATTTAGGAAATATATAATTATGGCGGCTAATCATAGTACGTCAAATTAGATGCCAAAGCCGCCTAATACAGCCACAGCAGAGGCATTGCAACAGATGTGATTCAATACTGTGAATGTCTTCAACAGAAGATCCAGAAAGACATAAATCCAGGGGAACACTGGGCATGGCTTCAGTTACGTTGGATAACTGAAGCAGATTTGTTGGATGGTGTGAACACAAATTCAATAGTGTAATTTTGGGGCCATTATGAAACAATATCCACAAATAGAAGGGAGGGTAACTAGAAAATATAGCCGTCGACACCAAAGTAGAGTTTGATGGACTTTAAACTAGTAAACCATTCGAGTCTTTGGCAGCAGGCTGTGGAATTTGGATGGTCCAAACTGGAAATGGTTACAGGGCTGATCTGAGATTCTCTTATCTTTGAATTCTGGGAAAAATTGAGCGCTTATTTTTTAATCTCATAAGAATTTATTCTTTGAAGATTTTTTTCCCCATTGGGCCCAGATAGAGAGGATAAGATGTTTTCATAAAGCTCCTGCCCTGAATACAATATGGCTCATGCTGTCTCCTGAAGTTGGCACATGTAGACAGCCTTGTCAATAGTAATTTTTATGTTTTTTGTATGCCAAAACAAATTTTATATGGTTATTTACTAAGCTAACCTTCATAAATCTTCAGTTCACTTTTACTTTAGTCCTTGGAAGCAGCTTTGAGGCAACACCCTCTCTTTGTCAAGATTCAGCTAGGATAAAAAGAGTGTTGATGCCTTTTAGTAAATGTTGGAGAGGTTTGTTGTAAACTCTGGCCAGTTGTGAGCACAGCAGGGAGTCTTTGATATTGACATTAATGACTCCACAAGGATTGTCAAAACAAACATGGCTATTGGGATGTTAATGGTAAAATTCAAGTCTGGTGTCTGCCATGTGCTCTTGGAATGATAGGGCAGTGGTTTCCAACTGTGAGCACACATCCAGGGTCCACGCCTCCATTATCCATTTACATGTTTATATCTGCTCCATAATTGCACATGTCTCTTAAGCTCCAGGAGTGGGCATGTTTTACACCAGGACAAGTTAAAGTTAAGCAGTATGTGTTATTAACAGATTATTGGCTTTTGCCCTTGGTGGCACACTATCAGGTTGTTATAAAACAGTTTTTTCTGGGGTGTTATTGCTTTAGCTTCCACAGCTGTTGGCTTCACTGCCCCGCCAGTTAAATTTTAAGTGGACACTTTCAGAGCTTAAATTGAACAGGTGGTTAAATTACCCTTAGAAAGTAATGATTGGTGCTAGTGAGAATAGCATTGATGCTTGTTGGCTCTCAATAGAGAGTTGTTTTTGCACAAAACAGAGCAAGTCTAAAGATTTTCCATGTCCAGACTGTCCATCAGGTAATGGCAATGAGGAACAAGCACACCCAGACAGAGTAGTCTCCAAGTGATGAGCAATTAGGAAAGACTCTAAACCAGAAGCCATACCTCACAAAAGCAAAACTGTTCAGCAAAGACTTCATAGAAAATTCACAGTCCAATATTTTGTGAAATATGAAAACTGTTTATGTTGCATTTAGCACTGCAGCCTTACTCAGATCATTCAAATTACTACATTAGCTTTTACCATGGAAGCCACACCTCAAACCATTTCTAAGGACCTTGACTATGTTACACCATTAACCTCAACATATCCACCCCCTTTACTCTTGCTCCATCTTGGTTCAAACCAAGTATCTGTCCTTCCTGGGGCCAGATGTTCAGCTCTGGCATACTGTAGAAAATCCCTGGCTGGGCTCCAGGACATCAGATCTGCTATCTATCTCCTACTCCACCTCCTTCAACAGATTCCTTCTAATGTTCATGCATGCATATCTGTTTTGTCTGCGGCTCTACTTGCTCAACTGAGGCAAAGGCAGTCATTCAATCTGCAGCCATTTTTTCCTCTCACTTTGTAAGCATTCTGAACTGAAGGACTTTGTAAGAGCTGATCTAGGAGTTCAAATATCATGTTAAAATCTTCATGATTGTTGCTGTCTTCATTATTATTATCCACTTTCCCACACAAACACTAACACACATGCAGGTCTCTGCTTGCCCTATCATCTACCTTTGCAAACTTTTTATCCTTTCCTGATAAAAACCACTCTTGTAATTATTGGAGAGCATTTTGTGAACACCCACATTCATTCATACACACAAGGAAACTAAACAGCTGTTCCTGATGTTTAATTCAATCTTTGTTCCTACAGATACAGGTGTTCTGTGGTGGTTGCATCCTCAGCAGCCTTGTGTAATAATTACAGGGTAGAATCAGTGAAATCCCAGTGCAATCATTCATTATGATGTGCCTGTTTTTATTTTGCACTTGGTATGCACTGTTTGAGTTGCTAAGCGATGTGTTCAAATGAGTTGGATGCATACCTGTGCTCCAGACAGTTGGATGGGTTAGATCGGCTTGTGCAAAAATAAAGTGTGTTCCTGTTTAGACTTGCGGATGTGGATAGAGTCAGACTATACATAAAAAAAGGATATTTTCTGCTTTTCTAACCATGTGGTTTTCTCTTGTTTGTTGTAGCCCATGAAGAAGTGTGTACTGCCACTGAAGGGGTGATGTACCGCGTAGGAGACCAGTGGGACAAACGTCATGACGTTCTAGGTCACATGATGCGGTGTACCTGCGTAGGCAATGGCCGTGGAGAATGGAGCTGTGTTGCTTACTCCCAGCTGAAAGGTATGTGTGTGTGTGTGTGCGCGTGTGTAACAGAAAGACACAGGACAAGTTGACCAGCAAGAGAAGTCATTAATTCTGTCCATGCGTGGTGAAATTATTCCAGAGTAATATTAGACCTCTATGAGTGAGGAGGTGAAAGGTCATGTGTGATATTCCCTCACCTGCCTAAAAGGCCAGAAGTGAGCCTGCACACCTGCACTTTATGGGGCCTGAGTTGCACCTGACAGACACAGACACACACTGTGCAAAGGCAGGCATTTAGAAAAGTCTCTTTTGTGCACTTTCCACCACTATATCAATGCAGGCCTTGTGTCTACATATCTGTTTCTTTGTGTGTGTTTCAGACCAGTGTATTGTGGATGGTCTGACGTACGAGGTGAATCAGACCTTCACCAAACAACATGATGAGGGATACATGATGAACTGCACTTGCTTTGGACAGGGGCGTGGCCGCTGGAAGTGTGATGCCATCGGTAGGTTTACATAATAAAGGCTGTAAAACGTAATTTCTCTAAATGTCCTAAACTGTACTCCCAAACTTACCAGGGGCCTAAATTCCTGATTTCCTGATTTCTGCCCTCAGACCAGTGCCAGGAACCAGAGACAAGAGCTTTCTATCAGATTGGAGAGTCTTGGGATAAAGTCATCCATGGAATCATGTATAAATGCTACTGCTATGGCAACGGCGTGGGAGAGCTCAGCTGTGAACCCCAACAGTCTTACCCTGGTAAGATGCTAAATTCGTATATAAACACAAAAAATATTACATAAATCTGCATAAATCTTTTTCTGCACTGGTCTTGTTTCTGAGACTTTTCATCATATTTCACTCCCAGCTCATATTGTGTTATTGTATCCAGATGATGGTCTAAATCTTTATAGAGTGAGCCTATATGGTAGACATCATTCAGGGCACAGGAAGGATGTGTTCACGACTGCCAATGGTGAATTGAGTTAATGTTTACAAATTGAGCTTCATTTCTTGCAGTGAAAAATGTTTACCTAAGTCACCACAAAAATGAGACCCTTGACTTTGATGTGAAACAGGCAGAGATGGGGAGGGGGGTGTGATTTCCTCTTTTACAAACACACCCCCACGCTGAGCCTTTGCTTTTGTTGGTATGTGGTCCACTCTTTAGCTGCTGTTGCCACAGCTGTACACAACATCTTTAGCTGCATCACTCAGAAAAGCATCATGCTTCATTGTACAATATTATATGGTCATGACAGTTAAGTTACCTCATTCCTAATGACACGAGACTAAGACTGCTGAAACTGCATCGCTACAGCTGAATCTTTCTCCCTTTTTCATCTTTAACAAGGGACTGAAACGTCCCTCCTCCATATGCCTGTTCTCCTACACAGCCGGTGGTGTTTACTTGTCAGCACTTTTCCTCCGTTCTCATTACAACTCACCATATTTTGTTACACAATGAGCAATTTGTTCAAATTGCTAAGTTTTTTTCTTAAACATTTCCAATTGTTAGCGTTAGATAAGACCCCTGTTAAAAATTTAAATTATTTCTGCTTGTCATATTGTATTATGTGATAATTGCATCCTGAAGTAAATCACCATCTAATGCTGTTTTATTCCCCTTTTCTGTAATTCATGGCAAAAAAAAGAGAAAGGAGTAGTAATGCGTATGTATAATGTGTTTTTGTGGTTTACATTCACTATTTGGAGCAATAAAACCTTTTAACGTATCCCACTGTGAACATAAATATGCCAGGACAGCTCCTGGCTGTGGAGTCTAAAAGAAAACATGTCTCATGTAACGGAACATTTGTAGTGTTACAATACTTGTTTGCTCTGTGTACAGAGCAGGTTGACGGGCGATACAAAATGCAGGGTACTATTCTGCTGTAAGTAGCCATAATGGAAACCAGCTGTGTGTGTGTATGTGTGTATCTGTGTGTGTAAGAGCATACTAAGATTCGAGGGAAGCACAGAGTCGGGCCAGATTCTTAGTCAGCTAACTCTCTTGGTAAAACTACCATAAAAGGTAAAAATGGCTAACCTAAGTGAGGGATTCTTCTAAAGCTTTTCATGTCTCTCAGATTTGGCCCTAGATTGATAAGATCTCCAAAAAAAATTGTTTTCTTTTCTGCCACTGTGTTGCCATTTATTTGTTTGGGGTTCAATGTAATCATTCGAAGCCTTTCTTATTGTTGAGATGACTAAGATATTACTTCCTTTTACTGTGATCTCTCCTTATCATCATCTCATCATGCAACTGCCATGGAGAATGGATGGAGAATGACTGTTGTGTCTATGTTTGCAAAGTAAAGGGGGTGTTTGTACTTGTAAACTACACAAATGTGTGTAAGTGCATAAGAAGCTGTGTGTGTGGGTACGAGTGTGCATCCTTTTTCATGCACGTCCCACATCTGATTCTGTGTAACCCTTCCTCGCCAGCGGCCTGTGGGTCTGTAATAGACAGTAATTGGTCCCAGATTGTTTTTGAGGTTTGCGTATCTGCTGGCAACTTCTGGTTAACCAAGCCACTTGCTCAGTAACTTTGATTACAGGTCTGCTATTTGGAAAAGTGGTTAGAAAACCCCAGTTCTTTATAGAAGCTACCAGTTTCTATCAGCACAGCTTATGTCAGGATTCTGCTAGTCACTTCTGTTTGCATTACAGATGATTCGATACATCATTTTTCAACCAGCGCAGAGGCACTGCTGCTAGAGTGCAGGTGCCATTTTTTCATTTTGGGTCTACTAACCTGCTAAGATGTATTCATTCAGCCTGTGTGCAACGAGCATTGCCTGGCGTATGTCAGTTGTCAGATGCAGTATGACACAGTACACACGCTTGATCTCCTATTAGCTGCAAAAGCCACCAAGTATTTCCAAGAAATCCACCAACAGACAGGCCCATCTGTTACAGACATCTGTTTGGCAGCCTGTAGTGAGGCTGCAGGGAGTCTAACTGAGCTGAAACCTGCTTTTGTTGCAAGAAGCAAAAAGAAGCACTATCCAGTATATCATTTCTATGGTCAGCTTTGCTTTTAAAGGGGTTTTCAATTCATTGCTCTCACATTCCACATTATCATTTTCACATATTCTATGTTAATATATATCAATAATTCTTGTTTCTCTTCTTAGGTGCCTGTTCTTTTTTTCTTTGCCATATTCTTTTGTGTTATGAGGTTCCATTAAGTAGAAGAGTCACAAAAGAGTTTAATTACATGACATAAAATTAAGAACATTTGAAAGGGGAGGATTTGAAATAAAAATTTTCACTGTAATTATTATGTTATATATCCTTGCACTATTTTTAAAATTACCACTAAATGCTGCTCTACTAAACACAAACAATTCCTTCAAGAGAACAAGGAAGGAGAGAAAGCAAGGTGAAGTGAAGAAGGAGGAGAGAAAGTGGGGCTGGTGAAGTCTGTGAAGGAATCTCACAGCGACATGCTATTTTCTTTCCCCACTCTTTCTTTTTTTTCTGCTGGGGAAAATCCTGTTGCACAGTCATACTCACTCACTGTAATGTAAAAGCACACGTTTTTGAAATTGTAGAAGCTATTATGTTAGAATTTCTGTATTTTGGTGCTCACCACCGCAATTAATTAATGAAAAAGTGGACATTAAAATCATCATCCTCATGGGATCATTCCATCTCTGATGTCACACAATCATCATGTCTTTCCTGCACAGAAAAGAAGAACTGGCCTGCTTATCTGTCTCTCTGTGATCTGTGTCTCTCAGGTGGTCACCGTCCTGTCCAGGTGATCATAACAGAATCTGGCAACCAGCCCAACTCCCACCCCATCCAGTGGAACGCCCCAGCATCGGCTCACATCACCCAGTACATCCTAAAATGGAGAGTGGTGAGTTTCCGAAGTTAAAAAAGACCTGATTCCTCCCCTTGGCCACCGCCCCCCCGCCCCCGAGACCTGAACCCAAATTCTGTTCAGCATGCTGACTGTTAGAACTCCCTCACATCTCTTTTTCTACTACCTTGCAACACAGAAAAACAGCCAGGACGGCTGGAGGGAGGTGATGATCCCTGGTCATCTTAACTCTTACACCATCTCTGGTCTGAAGCCGGGCATCACCTATGAGGGTCAGCTGATCAGCATTCTGCGCTATGGACGCCAAGAGGTCACACGCTTTGACTTCACCACCAATTATGGATCATGTGAGTGAGCGTGGTGATAAATGTTGATGTTCTGCAGAGCCTCAAAACTCTTTGACAGTATAAACTGTGTCCACATTGTTTGGCTACTTCTTCCATGTAAGCCTTTCATGTTTGGATGTTTTTCTTCTGCGTGGAACTGCACTGGTTTGCAGAATATCGAATGCCTGGGAAAAGACATGCAGCATCATTAAAGCGTAGTTTTGTCTAGAATTTCTTTTGGGTCCATAAACTCCACCTTGAGCAGGAAATCCTCTTTGATATTTCCAAAACTCTTTTGCCAGAGTATCTTGGCCAGTGTTGCCAGTGCTGATCTCAGAGGCAGCAAGTAGCCAACACCAACTTATTTTCCATCTGTGGTTCCCCCGTAGTGGCGACATCACAAGGCGAGACCACCCAGCTGCCGCCTGTGGTCGACATTTCAGAGTCAGTGACTGAAATCACCTCCAGCAGCTTCGTCATCTCCTGGGTTTCCGCCTCTGACACAGTTTCTGGTTTTAGAGTAGAGTATGAGCTCAGTGAGCATGGGCAGATCACTGGACAACCCATGGTGCTAGGTAACTGCAGACGCACGCTGACGCATGGATGCATTTGCATAGCAACGTTCATATATTTTAGCTCATGAATGAAAACCAACGGTGTGATACTTTATACATTTGTTTCCTGTCAGACCTTCCCCGTACAACTACCTCAGTCAACATTAATGACCTTCTGCCCGGGAGGAAGTACACTGTCAATGTCTATGAGGTGACTGACAGTGGGGAGGACAACCTCATCCTTACCACCTCACAAACCACTGGTAAGTAAACACACAGTCACCTGTCCTCTCCGATATTCCGAGAGTCTAGGTTGAGCCCTGCTATACTGAAATATGGATTTGCGTCTGCCATCAGTCTAATAGATATACGGATCAACTGATAAGTGCTAAAAAGGCATATAATTATAATTCCAATTTTGCTTCTAATACTTACCACCCATTTGCTTCACAGCACCTGATGCTCCCACTGACCATGAGGTGGATGAGGTGGGAGAAACTTCCATTGTAATCAGCTGGGAAAAACCACTGGCTCCTATCACTGGTATGCCCTGACAATTATTTATTACCAGTCATTATCATCAGCTCCACTGCAGGAAATTGGATCCTCTGTCTAACCTCTGTGAGCTGTATGATCTATTCCTCCGTGCAGGCTATCGTGTTGTTTACACACCGTCAGTGGAAGGTGAAAGCACAGAGCTGATTCTTCCTGACACGGCGACGTCCGTGACCCTGAGCGACCTTCGACCTGGCAAGATGTACAACATCAGTATCTACTCCGTTGAGGACAGTCTGGAGAGTGAACCTGTCTTTGTACAGGTGAACACTGCTGGAAATCCACTGCCAGGTAAATGACAGATGTGTGCACCAATTTAACTAATTTATGTTTAAGTCTTTTTTTTTTTTTTTATCTTTAACGTCTGTGTATCTACAGGTGCTGGTGGTATTAACTAACATAATCAAAATAACTGTAGTTAAAAAACATCAGGACAGAACTGCTGACAATGAAATTTTGGAAGTAGGCTGTCACTTCTTTCTCTGGGCACAAGTGGTTGGTGTCCAGTGAGTGAAAATGTGCCCAATGGGTGATTTTGATCCCTCAAACCCCACCCTGCTCTGCTGTATGACCTTATGGACTTTGCTTATTGCTCTTGTCAGAAACACATGGTCCAAAATCAACCTGCTACTCATCCCCTGGCCTTTTTAGTGATTTATGTTATAGTTTCAGCCCAAGTTTAGTTTTCCAATGGAAGAGTGAAGTCATCGAGTTCACAGCTGTTGTGCTCTCCTTCTGCTCAGTTGGAGTTATGTAAAACTTCTCAGTCTGCCAGGTTGAACACGCTGGAAGGTCACTGTAGCAGATGCTAGAAAAGTGTCTCTGTGTGTGTGTCTGTCTGCGTCTGTCTGTAGAGTCTAATATAACCTACTTGAGAATTTTTGCTGCCGTCTTAAGATAGACAGAGATGTCAGAAGTTGCCAGATGGGCTATATGTTCACCGCAACAAGCGCAGTTAGCATATAATTCATATTATATATAAACTGTTAAACCCAAAAACTACTCTTCCAGATCAGCTGACAGTTTCAGTGTCGGGCCATGGGCCATGAGGAAAATGATGGCTAAACCCAGAGAAAAGCGCACATACAGACTCACAGCTAGGCTGAATTCTACAGTATCACAACATCACACTCGTCAGTAAACTCTCATTTCATGTTGTGTTGAATTATGGGACCTCAACTCGTGAATGACAGGATTTCCACAGGCTCACCAACTTTATTTCTAACAGCTGCATTAGACTCATTCCAGCTATTCAACAAGAGACTGGCCATCTTACTTTTGGGATTTAGTTTCTGTGCTAAAATAAATTCACACAGATTTTCACTCTTAGTCAGGATAGAGAAAGGGAAAGGCATTAAGACAGATGAATTATGGCAACCCTCACTGGGGGAACAGTGTTCTTTGGGATCAATGGGAGACCACGTGTTGCCTTATATGAATATGAGAGTAAAATGTTTGATAGTGAGTTTGTTTCTCCTGTTCACAGATGAAGTGGCTTCTCCTACAGACCTGCAATTCTTTGAGGTGTCAGATAAAAAAATAGTTCTGACCTGGACTGGGCCAAGCAGCGAGGTCTCAGGTTACCGTGTCACTGTCGTCCCTGTTGATGAGTCCGGTTCTCCACAGAGGGAGATGACCCTCCCTGTCAGTCAGAACTCCTACATCGAAGTGATGCACCTGCAGCCAGGAACACTGTACCGCTTCAATGTCTACACCATTCACAATGGAGAGGAAAGTTTACCCCTTATTGGAGAGCAAACTACCAGTGAGTTTGACAAAAGCTTAATGTACACACACACAAGTTTATTTTTTGTAAATTTAAATGAATATCTCCCTAAGAGTGCATGGTGTGATTAAAATGGTTGTAAAGGAAAATATGCAATTTGTTTATTTTTTATGTAAGTAACAGTCTTGACGGAAATCTCTTTTGTTTAGAGCCGGATGCTCCCACAGATATCCACTTCACCAATGTCACTGAGGACAGCGCTGTGATCATGTGGTACGCCCCCCGTGCCAAAATCAGTGGCTACCGTCTCTTCCTCTCCACGGAGGGCTCTAACCCCAAGCAGCTGCGCCTGCCTTCTCGCCTCACTCAGTACACTCTCCTCAACCTGAAGCCTGAAACGGAGTACACTGCCACGCTACATGCAGAGCAAGACAACACAGTCAGTGTAGGAGAGACTGCGGTGTTTACCACTCGTGAGTGTCTGAAACAAATACAAATTTGTATAAAGCCTTGTGGTCACTTTTTCATGTGCTCAAACAAATCGTGCTGTGTGATGTTACCACACAACTGATCATGGACACAACTGTGCTCTCTCTCTGTGTGTAGACCCACCAATGGGCAACGCTCCTCATTTCAGCACTGATGTGACTGACACATCCATTATAATATCCTGGACTCCAGTTCCCAGCATTGGATACAAGGTACATTTACTCTAAATTCATAACATAAAACACCTTTTCTTTTTAGGCCTGCCACACACTTATTGCTAAATGTGACCTTGTTACTTTCCAAGACCTGCGTTGTGTGACAGTCCCTCTCTGACAATTATTCAACTCCTTTTGCTGATGGAGTCCAGATTCCACTTATTCTTGGTTCACTGCAGGTCCCTTTGGAGTGAGCTAACATGGGAACTACAGACCTCTAGGATAAATGTGATTGGTCAAAATATGTCACACCGCAGATGAGAATGCTTTGCTGACTTCCATGTTCTTGGGAAAACATTGGCCTTTGACCCTTGCCTCCTGTAGCCCCAATGCATGTTTTTCTCTCTCCTCCGCCTTTCTGACTCTGTGTTCATTTATTGCTCAGTTGACAGTACGCCCCAGCCAGGGCGGAGAAGCACCCAGAGATGTGACCTCTGACTCAGGAAGTATTTACGTTTCCGGTCTGACTCCCGGAGTTGAGTACACCTACAGCGTCCAGCCAGTCATAAACGGCCGCGAACAGGGAACCACAGTCACACGCCGCATTGTCACACGTAAATATTAACTGATACATTCTGAGTTTCAGAATTTTTTTCTTGCCCCTTGTTCAAGCTGTACCTTTCCTGCCACTTTGACAGTCTTTGACTGCTTTTTCCCCTCTTTATCCCCAGCTCTGACTCCTCCTACTGATCTTGACCTCCAGTCAAACCCCGGCACTGGAGAGCTCACTGTGCAATGGAACGGAGCCAATACACCAGGTAAACACATGTTCACATGCCAAGGTATTATTAAACACAAATTACCAACTACCACTCAGCATATTAGTGATAAGTGATCAAACTAACACCTAAGTGTCAATCTCCCATCTATTCAAGACATCACCGGCTACAGAGTGACATGCACACCCACGAATGGACAGCATGGGAACAGTGTTGAGGAGTTTGTGGAGGCTGGACAGAATTCTTGCACACTTGACAACCTTAGTCCAGGAGTGGAGTACAATGTCAGCGTTGTTACTGTGAAGGATGACATGGAGAGCACCCCAGTATCCACAGTCATTACACCAGGTAGGTTAGAGGAGTAAATCAAGGAGTTTTGAATGGATACAAAATGTATTCCCTGATAGCTCAACATGTAGACGAGATAATGCAATTATGTATATTTATATATAAATGTAGAAAGTTTGAACACATAATAACAGCTCTAACGTATCACCAGCAGCTGAGGAATGATGTAAAAACAGCACTGATTGTTTTGCTTTATTTTCTGGCTATATATTAAAAATGTTCAATGGAGGAGCTTCATTGAATAACAGCTGAAACCTCACTAGATGGTAATATATAGCAGGAAAATAAGCCCTCGGCTGTAGCTCTTCCATTGTTGTGATATAGCGAATATCCCAACCTGCTGGAAGGAAACAGCCTCCTTCGTTGCTCATCTTAACCGCTGCTCCTACATGTCTTTTGTTTGTTGTTTTCCACTTCCTGCCACGCCTGTATCCGATTCCTTCCTTTTCCCTCCACCTTTGCCTCTGGTCCTGTGTGTCTGCTGTCCTTTCCACTAAATCCTGCCCCAGACGTGCCCAAGCTGACGGACCTCAGCTTTGAGGAAGTGAGCGACACCACCATCAGCCTCCGCTGGACGCCATTCAACACCACAGCCATCACCGGTTACAAGATCACAGTCGTGGCAGCCGGAGAGAGTGTGCCCATCCTTGAAGAAACTGTGCTGCCAGGCACTGGCCATTACACTGTCTACGGACTGGAGCCTGGTATCGACTATTACATCAGCGTGGCCACCGTGACGGAGAATGGCGAGAGTGAACCCACCACATTCACTCAGCACACCTGTAAGATCATGTTTCCTACTGAAACCGAAAGATTTTCTCCGTTGATAGTATAACTCACAGCACATCTTTTGACTGGAAGAGTCATTGATTTATGAATTACTATCAGAAGAGAGTGTTCTTTAGATTTGTGGTTTGTGCTGTCTCTTCGGCAGTCATAAATCACAGTGTGCTGAGCCTATATAATGTGAGGCGGTTCATTTCAGCTCTAAGACACAGCCCTTCAAAGCAGACCTTTTAAGTTGTTGGTGTAATTGCGCCGCATGCTGTGCGTGCTAATAATCCTCTTAGTATGCGTGTGTACACGTGTGGACCGTCTGGTTTTAGTTGAGGGGATTTGTCATACTGAGGCTCATTTTGCCCCCCAATGCAAACACTGCTTGTTCTCTCACTTTAAAGATGTCATAAAACCTCAGACAGGGGATTACACTGACACACACACTCATAAAACAGACTCTTCCCCTTCAAAAAGAAGGTAGTATGAATGCCTCTAAATGTAATTTCTCCCTTTACTTACATTTCTCTTATCACCTTACTCTCACATGGTTTAAATTTTTCTCACCACTTAAAACTTGAGCAAAAATAAATCTGAAAGTGCTATCTTGACCTTTTGAATCATGCAGCACTTTCTCTTTTTAATAGCTGTGCCAGCCCCCACTAATCTGGGTTTTGGCCAAATTGGAGCTGACACTATAGAAGTCACCTGGGACTCTCCTGCTGTGCCAAACATCGCTGATATCAACAGCTTCCTCATCAGGTACACGCTTGACCTCTTTTATTTTTGACTCACATTTGTACAGATTTTTTTCCAGAATGTTGAAACCACCAATACCTCAGAAATGAAAGAATCGTCTCTTTGTTGTTGGCTTCCTAAATGTTCAGGTACCACCCCATTGATGATGAAGATGATATTACAGAAACCAGTGTAGGAGGCAGAACCAACAACGTGGTGCTAAGCAGTGAGTTACAGTATACACAAACACTTGGCAAAAATGTACACAGAAACACAGCCAACTACATTTGTTTCCTGTGTGTCCACAGACCTGCTGCCAAACACAGAATATCTGGTGAGCGTGGTATGTGTTTATGAACAGAAAGAGAGCTCGCCTCTTGTCGGCACTCAGAAAACTGGTGAGTTTTTACCTACAGTAAAATATCAGTCCAGAAGTAGGATTTTACTATCTAAAAGAAATGTCTCTACACAATTTTCCCTTCGTCATATTCTGTATTCTCTAACCATCCTCAGCTCTGGATTCACCTGTGGGCCTGCGTTTCTCTGAGATCTTCACCAACTCCTTCACCATCCACTGGCTCGCTCCACAGAGCAAAATCACAGGTTACCGTATCCGTTACCAGATGGTCAATGGAGGGAGGTCTAAGGACGAAAGGCTACCCCCGTCCAGGAGCCACTTCACCCTGACAGGGCTCATTCCAGACACAGATTACCTTGTGAACATCTACGCAGTGAGCGGGAACCAAGAGAGCGAGCCACTCAGTGGGAAACAGAGAACGAGTATGAAATCCTAATTTAATACTTTCTAGTACCACTTACTCATCATCTTGGTGTCATTGCACTGTTGAAGTAGTCTTTTGTGTCTGACTTTTCTGTCTCTCTCTTTAGTCTCTGATGCGCCCACAGATCTGGAGGTGCTAAACTCCACCCCTACCAGTATCACTGTCCGCTGGGACTCCCCTCCTGTTACTGTGCGCTACTATAGGATCACTCACGGAGAATCAGGTGAAATAGTAATAATGGCTCAGGATACTGATTTTAGTTTATAGGAGTTACCAGTCAGTATCGGTCTACTGATGTTTTAAACACATTTTTGGTGCCAATCTTTATCCAGGAGGTCATAGTAATCCCAAGGAGTTCACTGTCCCTGGCTCTCAGTCCACTGCCACTATCACAAACTTGAAGCCTGGTACCGACTATACTATTACTGTCTATGCTGTGACCGGTAGAGGAGACAGTCCCGCATCCAGCACTCCAATCTATGTTACGCACAAAACAGGTACGAAAAACAATGCAGGACAGCCTTTCAAACAGATTTCACCCTTTTCTAGTAACAGATCATTTCCACTCACATCTCCAATCTCCTGTACAAGGTGTCGACTCTCCCTCTGGAATGGAGGTGACAGAAGTGAAAGACAACAGTGTCACAGTGAGGTGGAGCCCTGCCCAGGGCCCAATCAAAGGATACAGAGTTACTGGGGTGCCCAGAAATGGACTTGGGCCATCTTTTACTGAAGTGGTGGCCCCAGGTATGCAACCAAAATTAAGCACTTAAGCAATTTTTTTTTTTTTTTTTTTTTTTTTTTTAGCTTTGAATTTATAGCTTCTGTATTTCTCCTCAGTTTATGAAAGTTTCATTCATATTGTCCTTTTTGCATAATTTTCCATCATTTTTCAGATCAAACCGAGATTACTTTCTCAGGCCTAATGCCCACCGTCGAGTACGTTTTGAGTGTGTACGCTCTTGGCCAAGATGGAGAGAGCTCTCCAATGGTGGTGAATGCTTTAACGAGTGAGTCTACGCTTTCAAACTGACACAAATAGAAATACAAATCATCCGGACATCTCCTACATCTCCCTAGAACACTAACCACTCCACCCCTTCTCTCCATTCTCCTCACTTTTTAGATGTAGACCGTCCCAAAGATCTGACTTTCTCAGATATTGACTCCACCTCACTGCGGATCTCCTGGGACAGTCCAGAGGGAATTGTTACGTCTTACAGGGTCTTTTATTCAAGTCCAGAGGAGGGTGAGCGAGAGCTGCGTCCCGCTCCCCGAGGTGATGCCGAGTCCACTGTTATCTATGGTCTGCAGCCTGGCACTGAATACACTGTGAAGGTCATTGCCCTGCATGATGACACAGCCAGCACACCTCTGGTTGGCACACAAGCTACAGGTACAGGAGCAAATTAGTTTTAGATCTCTTTTATTAGAAGTAAATGACATTAAGTAAAGAAATGAACATTTTAATGTAGAAACCATTCTTATCACTGTTTCTCCTTCTTTGCACTTTCCTGCAGCCATTTCACCCCCCACCAACCTCCAGTTCTCCCAGATTAGCCCTACCTCTTTCACAATGCGTTGGGCTGTCCCGGGCCAGGAGAACCGACTAAATGGGCTTACAGGTCTCACAGGCTACCGTGTGGTGGTAAACCCCAAGAACAAGAGTGGACCAACCAAAGAGATCAACCTGGCTCCAGACACCACTGAGACACACATCTCTGGGCTCATGGTGAGTAAAGGAGTGTAAATCTGTCGATGAAAGACTTGTGCTCTTTCTTGTCATAAGTTAATGCTGGCGCAGAGAGACAACTGTCTCCATTTACTTGCAACAATAGCAAAAAAACTATCAAACAAAAAAGTCAAATGTGTGCCTCACTATATTTTGATAAATTGTAGCTGTTTGTTTCCTTATTGTATGTTCCAATAATATAATTGGGGAGAATTGCTTCCTAGAACACAGGAAATCATCATGAAAATGAAGCATTTTAAGCCTAATAAAAATCACATTTAGCATGTGCAGTGCCGAACGAAAGAATGGATGTGTGCAAACCTACAGATCATTGCTGTGAGACTAAAAGTAACGTGCAGGCAGACTTAGACATGTGGATCAACATGCATAAACATGTACATCAGTCGTAAATGCAGCAGCAGCCAGTATACTTTGACTACATTCAGTAGTGATTGTGCAGCTATCTCTCAGCCTGACGTCTGCTGTTTTTTTTTTTTTTTCCCCATCTCCCTTAGATTGCAACTACCTATGAAGTCCATGTTTACGCCCTGAAAAACTCACTGACCAGCAGGCCAATCCAAGGAGAGGTCACCACTTTAGAGAGTGAGTCTCCAACATAACTCATAATCTACAAAATGTGTCTTCATTAATAAACACAGTGATGGGGCATTGGTGTTTCACTAAGTTTCTGCCCTTTGAAAAGGGTCAGGGTGCTCCCATCATAAAAACCATGTACAAACACTTTAATTTTATTACCCCTGACCTCTTGTCCCTTTTTTCACCTGAAGATATCAGCCCGCCTCGTCGAGTGCGAATCTCTGATGTCAACGACTCTTCCATCACTCTGACCTGGCGCTCCAAGACAGAAACCATCTCTGGCTTTTTGGTTGAGGCCACACCCACTTCTTTATCCACAGATTACATACCCATTCAAAGGACAATTGGCCCTGATTTGCGCTCATACACTATTACAGGTACACAGATATGAAAATGTTAATGCACAGAATCTAAACCAGCATTTTGATTTTTTTTATTTTTTAACGTTTTCTACGCACAGTACATCATGAGGTGTTGTCTGTCTTCCTTTCAGGTCTTGAGCCTGGGACTAATTATAAAATAAACATCTACACATTGAAAGGAAATGGACGCAGTCCCCCTCTAACACTGACTGCCACCACAGGTAACCATTCACTCTATACTGTTAGTCTCAGTCAAAAGTGGTACAATATTTTGACCTGTAACTACTTTGCAGAGGGCTATAAATTTTTTTTTTTTTTTTGCTAAGCTATTGTGAATTTGTTTTGACAATTGTTTTGTCTATCTCTTCAAGCTAAACCAGTGGTCATCCCACCCACCAATATCCGCTTCACTTCCCTGAACCCCACCAGCATTTCCTTCACCTGGGAGCCATCACGAAGCCCAGGGGTCACTGGGTATTATGTTACCTACGAGGAGGCCGGTGGCTTGCCCCGAGAAGTGACGCCTAGACCCCACGCTGGTCAGAGCTATACCATGATCAGTGGTAAGGGAGGAGCATGAGCTTTTCTGTTCACAAATAAAATAATTGAAATATGACTTACAATAAACATCCTTTAATATGTATTTGTTGTTCATAGGTCTGAAACCAGGAACAGAGTATGTCATTAAGATTGTTGCACTGCAAAATGCTTTGAGGAGCACACCTCTAGTAGGCAAAGCCAGAACACGTGAGTAAGCCCATCGAAACACAACAGTTTTTTTCTTCATTTTGTAGCGTGTAGTTCAAAAATATTTCAAATGCCAGTTATGGACAAGAGAAAAAAAGTACACAGTTTGGGGTTATGATCTCATCTCAAGAAATTTCTCTTTCTGATATAATTCATCTTAGTTTTAAAACATAGTTTTCCATGTTCAAGTACATCATTACAATAAAGTATTGATTGCCATTTTAACTCTTATTTCCAAGAGAAGACATTCTGAAGATTAACAAGTTGAAACGGTTGCTACTGTACACTGCCTGTAGGTTTGAGAGCTACGCTACGCTGACCCCTGCTGGCTTTATCCTCTACTAATAGAATCACATAATTCAGCCCTTGGCATCGATTGATAGTTGTGTTCTTCACTACATACATATGAGCTTACATAAATTAATGGCAGCTCTGGGAACAATTGAACCTGTTTAGATTTTGAGGGCCATTACTCTCAAGTGGGCTGCAGGTAAAGTGCAGGAAGTATCACCATCGTGTTATCATAGCCAGATATCATGTTTCAGTTTCATTAGCATCGAAAGGTGATTTCAGTCACCTAAAAATAAATCTGACTTTCCATCCCAGATGGTTACTCTAGTAATATTTACCAATCTTAAAATGTGTCAGTCTCTGTCTATGGGCTACTGCAGCTTGTGGGGCAGCTGTCTTGTCAAGAGTATTACAGAAAAAACATGTGTGCATTGGTTTCCTGTTGGTCATATAGTAGCACAATGGAAACATAAACTCTTACTTACCTACTAAAAATTCAGCTGGTCGAGCTGCGCATTTGCTTTGCCTTGCTTGCTTCTAACAGCTAGCGTACATATTTTTGTTGTCTAATCAGAGCCAGCTACAGATCACCTATTGGTCCCTGAGCTGCCTCGGCTTCCTGTTCCTCACCGACCCAGCACTGACATCCTGGACGTTCCAGAGTCCTTCGATGACAAGATGTAAGAGCCAGTATAATGTTGTTGATCTATTTGATCATGAACTAGACTCAAGAGAGTAGAACTGAAAACTCAGATTTCAATTCCGTCAAACATTTCTAAACTTTTCATCTATCTAGCTTCAACTCCAACCATGTGCACTTGGCTGGCACTAGTGGCCAGAACCAACCAGGGCAGCAGGGTCAACACATCTACACAGAGTACCAGAGCCTAGGCCCCAATAATGGACTTTATCGCCCCCATGGTGGACCCAAAGAAGGCCAGAGACCCACCCTCAGAGAACCCCTTGTCTATATTCCTGTACCCGGTCCTGATGGAAACAGAGTACCCTTGGTCAAGGTGTGTGAGGCTTAAAGGATCAGTTGCATATCTGAACTGGTTTATCCAAAAATTGTTTTTGCATTCTTCTGACAGTTCTCTGAAATTTCCACATTTCATTTGCATTTGTTTAACAGTTAGAAATACAAGACTTCTTATGTAATATATTTTTGAATGTGCATGTTGAAAGTTGGAGCTGAGGTTTGCAGATGATATATAAATGCACAGCCACAAGAAACTGTCGTTGGAATAATCTGAAACCACTGTAGTGTAATATATACTTCAGTTGTGTGTCACTGTGGTTATACCATAAAAAACTGTAGTTATAGTAAATGACGTTTATATTTTACATTATCAGAAACACAAAACTTGATCTTGCGTCTAACACATATTAGCTGTTGATCCTTAATGTTGACATAAACGTGCCTTCCTTTTTCTAATTTAACGACCAGGGAACAGACACACGCAGGAGCCTGCAGGGTCACAGTAAAAATATGAGAGTGTGTGAGGCTGGCATCTAAAGGATATTGCTTGATTCTGTTTGTACTCTCTGTGTTCAAGGTGAGTGAGGGTCCTCTCCCAGGTCTCGCCTTTGGTTTCCCAGACAATGACACAGAGTTGCCCCAGGAAGCACAGACAATCACAACAATCTCCTGGCAACCCATTCCTCAGACCTCAGAGTATGAGGTGTCCTGCAATCCCATTACAGAGCTGGAGGAAAGGGGCTTCCAGGTAACCCCCCCCCCCCCACACACACACACACACACACTTACTCCTAATGATGTACAGAGGACTTGTTAACCTTGTCTTCTTCTGTACAGATGCGTCTTCCTGGTACATCCAACAGTGCCACACTAATTGGACTAACATCTGGTGCATCCTATAATGTGGTAGTTGAAGCCATGAGGGGCGGGGCTAAGGAAAAAGTCCTGGAGGAAGTCGTAACTGTTGGAAATGCTGGTATTGTACATCAGAATTTTTGACTTTTATCATAACCAGGTTAGGTTTACTATATGATAATATTGTATAAAAGTAATCATAGAGAGACACTATCAATTATGTTATTCATTTTTTATAGTGTTTTAGTATTTATTACTTCATAAACATTACATTTTATGTACATGGTGAAGTTAGAATAAACTAAACCATTTCTCTTAGTCTTTTTCTTAACATATGTTTTCTTCCATCCCATAGTTCCTGGAGACATCCCCATTACCAGCAACCGGGATGTATGTTATGACACATTCACACACACCTATCACGAGGTGGGCTCAGAGTGGGAGCGCATGTCTGAGACGGGCTTCAAGTTGTGGTGTCACTGCCTTGGCCTGGGCAGTGGCCATTTTAGATGTGATTCTTCCAGTGAGTGGCTTAATAACCCCATCCCAGCATGCTTTGCAAACATCCATCAGCACATCATAGAATTAAAAGCCAATTAATTCTATGTGATTTGTTCCACGGGAATTTATAAGAGGGAGTAATGAAATGTCTATATCAGATAGCAAACTACAAAAACTTGCAAACTGACACAGGGTTGTGTCTATATACCAAAGCATTTAGCATCTTCCATCTTGGTCTTGATATGTCAGAGGCACTGTGTGTGCATGACGTTTTAGGATGGATCTGGACCGCCAAATTAGCCTCATATCTGAATGGCAAGCATTTTAAATTGGTATTTCTCATAAACGTATCATAAATTCCTTTGTTGATGCTGTGGAAAAGCCATAGAATTGTACCGTTCCTTTTCTATGTGCTGCAGCATGCAGTAATAAGATCCCAGCATGGACAGCCTTCTCAAAATCTGACAAGATTTTCTGCACAAATAAATCATAAAGATAATGATGTATTGTTTGTGCAATGTATTACATGTTACAGCCAGTAACATAGCTGAAACAGCTTGTCCGTGCGGGCCTCTCTGCTCTGTCTCTGTCAACTGTGAAGAGTACACAGCAAGAGGACAGAAAGCTACAATCTGCTAAACTGAGCTAATGAAATTGCATCTGAATCAGTTTTTTGTATTGTCTTTACAGCTAACATGACAATACCAGGAACTGAGAGCATCACCCATCAGCATAGGTTTAGGTCATCACACTGTGTGCCTGTACAACTGGGAAAATTATGCATTCAAATATTGTCGTGTCATATGTGGTTTGAATCGCATTGTATTTTGCACAATGAAGGCGAATGCCTACTTTTAAGATAGCATTTATATAGACATTGGGATTTATTGTGTGGAAGTTGTTGTATTGGAATGTTGTGAAACATGGAGGAAGCACAATTTATTTACATAAACTGATGAACTTCTTACATTTTTTCCTTGTGTATTTCTGTTCTTGCTCCCTTTCCTCTCGCTCTCTCTCTCTCCTCCTTTCGCTTCATCTCTCTGCACCTCCTCTTCCAGAATGGTGTCATGACAACAACAACAACTACAGAATTGGTGAAAAGTGGGACCGCCGTGCTGAAAATGGTCACATGATGAGCTGCACTTGCCTGGGAAATGGCAAAGGAGAATTCAAATGTGAACCCCGTAAGTGCACACACAAGACATGCAAAAAAGATCCCTGCTGTCCCCCATCCCTCCTGGTTCATACACAGCTTGTGTTCACACGATGGCTTATAAGATTTAATCATTCTACTAAAGTGATGTTGATCTTTAACATGTGAACATCATCCTCCAGATGAGTCGACATGTTATGATGATGGCAAAATGTACCAGGTGGGAAATCAGTGGCAGAAAGAATACCTGGGTGCCATCTGTACCTGTACCTGCTATGGAGGACAACAGGTGGGTAACAAGCAGAAACTCATTCAAGTGCATACTACATCCAGGACTGCATTGGAAACTTTGTGGCCTGAGTTGTTTGTGTGTATGTGGATATTAATCTCTCTTTCTCTGTAGGGCTGGCGCTGTGAGAACTGCAGACGGCCAGGAGGACAGACAGATGTGGATGCTGACCTCCTGCAGCCTGTTAGCTCAGATGTCTTTGACCGGTACAGAGAAAATGCTCTACGCAAACTGGTCAGTGTCCCACAATATGTTACACCGCTAATGATGTCTTCTACTCCTTCCAGCATTGCATGACCATTACCAGATATATCCATTCAATTTCATTTAGTTTTTTTGTTTTAAAATTTGGTAATATGAATTAAACGCAGGATATTAAATTCACTCACCTGCTCTTTCAACACTATACGAAAGCCTAGTTTTGCCAATGTTTGCATTTTTTCGTTGACTTCATAGGCATTGCAATGAATCAAGTCAAAACTAATCCTGCCATCCTGTCTATTTTTTCCTCTTCTTCTGTTCCCTCCTGTCCAGAACATCCAGTGTCCAATTGAATGTTTGAGACCAGAGCTGCTTGCAGATGCTCACAATCCCTCAGAGTAGAGAGAAGAGCGGAGTTTGAGAAAAGAAAGAAGGGTTGAGACCCCTTCTAAGGAGGAAGCCACCTCCTGATTTCATGAGGAGAAGATCTTTCCATTAAATTTGTGCCTTTAAAGGTTTTCCCAGCAGCAAATTTTAGTGCCTTAAGACTTTTTCACACCAATGTCTGTGCCTGTTCAAGATCCATCCAGCTTCACATGTTGGCTATGATCCTCTTTTCTTCTGCAAAATAAAAAAAAAAAGGTTTCTTCATTAGATGAATCTTTGACACAAATCTGTCAGAGCACAAATCCTGCTGCTTTATCACCTCAACTGCGTACACCAAAACACACACAAAGACACCCGATGGAGCTCTGTTGTGTCCTTTTTCTGTTGCATTAGTACATTCCATTGCATATCTCTTCTTTTGAAAAAGACAAAACACAACACTTCAAGTGTCCGTCCCTGGTCATACTTGTAGCCACATTTGTTGTAATGCCCATTTGAGTCTCACTGTGACTAATATCTATTCTGAGGACATTTAGGTAATGTCAGAATGCTTTTGTGGGTCCTTAGACAGTTCCAAATAAAAAAAAGAGGTTTGTTTTACAAAGGATGTCCAGAGCCATGCTTTTCATATTTTTGCAAGCTCCTCTTACAGCTCTTGTCCCAGCATGGATGACCGAAAGAGACATGACATTCAGACAGATTTGCAATCAAATTAATGTGACAGTTTTATTAAGATCAATCAGAATTCTTTGAGATTAAGGGGGTTAGAGTTGTAATGCCTGTCTCTCTGTGCTCAGTGTCCTTTTATTTTAATGACCCAAATAACTGGTCACACAGATTTCTCTTTGATCACAAAAAATACTGAACTACAAACTTTCCTTAAAAAGATAAGCACTGTTACTTTTGAGTTTGTATTAAAACATTGCTATTACTGTGTAGGCTATTGAAGTCACCATGAAGATGTGATTCTCTGATCTGTAATGTTCTGTAATGGTGTTTTAAAAAGTGCATAAGGTATAGCACCTGTAAAATTTAGAAAGCCAAAGCTGACTGACCAAAAGTTGACTCGAATTTCAAAAAAGAATAGGACTCACCATTATTTCCAAGAGAAATGCATTTTAATTCTATAAGTGTTTGTATTTTTTTTAATCATTCTTTTATTTATCCCTTTTTATTCAGGAATTTTGTTCAATGCTATTTTGGGGTGTACACTTTATTTTTTACATGTTTTTATGTTGTTGGTGCCAAACTCTGAACTACTGTGGACTGAATCTTTTTAATAAACTGAAAAAAAATCCAAGCATGTCATCAGTTTTCTGTTGGGGGAAGATTTTCAACAAATTGAGTTATGTGATATAATGTGGATATTTGATTTTGTCCCATGACTCCATGAATGTTAAGGTGGCAGGTTTGGATATTGATTTATCCCAATTCATGGATCTTCTTGTTTTCTCTTCAGGAATTGGTTTCAAAAGGGACATAAGCCTTTGTTTTTTGAAAGACATGCATCACACTAAAGCACATTTTGCTCTTTGACTCGTTGCTTACCCCTTTGCCAATTCAGTATGTTGTCCTGCACATGACTTACATCAGAATCAACTATAATTAGAATCAGCAATTACTCTGCAAATTAAGATTTTGGGCTGCTCGTTTTGTCTTCTACTAGCTGAATGATACCAATGGGTTTGCTATACTGTATATGCTTTTGCTGGTGTTACTTTTTAAAAAAGGTCTCGGGAGAACTAGACTCATTATTTCTGTATGCATACATAAGCGCATGTTTCTGGACACAGTATACTTCATTGGTTGTGAATAAATAAGACAGATAAAACACCAAGTCCAACTCTACTCTGAAGTGTCACACAGTGATTCGCACTGTAGCCCCAGTCTAGAGGCAACAAAGGTGTGGACGAGTTTCTCAGCATCTTGTAAGAGCATGGGACAAAGTCTGGCTACATCCCTGAAATCACTACAATGTAAATCCCTACAGTTTATTTAAAGGTGAAGCCAGACATTGTGTGTGTCCAAGAATCACGACACAAACCTAACTTAGATTTTCTCTTGTGTAGGTATGAGGAAATTAGGCAGGATAGGAAGGATGGAAGAGGTGGAGGATGAGTCGCATTTGTTAAGCAAGGAATTCTTAGCAGGATGCTTGTTATAGGAAAAGAGTTGGAGTATGTGGTGGTGGAAGTGTGGATGGAAAAAAAAGAAATTGGTGTGTGTGAATTATTATAATCCTGGTAAGAGCGTGGGGTTCATTAAACCTGAAGAAACAGACAAAGAGTATCAAGTATTATGTGGTGTGGGGACACCCACAATACGTTGTGGGGAAGTGAGAAAACTGAGGCTAATGGGAAGGTCATAGAAGAGTTCTAGCAAGACAAGAATTGATGTGAATTCGGGAACGGAATCTGCAATAGATCTTGCTCTGGTTTCAAATAATATTGCCCACATATGCGATTGGAAAGTGTACCAGGATGGGACTATAGGCAGTGACCATTATTAATTATCATTAATGTGAGATCAACATTAATGCCACTATGTCTGAAGTAGACAGAGGTGGAAAATGTGTATTTGTGAAGTTTTAGGAAGAGAGTGATGTATATCTAAGACAGATAAATGGTGATACAAGATACACAGATGCTTTGGATATCCAAATTAAAAATGGTTTCAGAGCAGCTCTACTTAAGTCACAGTCCAAAGGGAAAATAACAAGGAAGGCAGTACCGTGGTGGGATGACAAATGTAAAGAAGCAGTAAAAAAGGAAGGACGGAAGCAAAAAGAACATATTGGAGGAAATCTTATCACTTAATTGGGAATATAACCCCAGTAGGTGAGATATGGGGGATGATAAGTAAGATGGGAGGGGACAGATGGGAATGGACATATCCAGTGTTAGCAAATGGAAATGAAGTAGCAGTAAGTAATAAAAACAAAGTTGAGCTATTGGCTAGCACTTTTGTTAAGGTGCATAACTCTAAGAATTTGTCTGAGGAGGAAAGAATGGGTAGGAACAAAACAAAAGTTGAGATGCTGGATCTTTCATTGGGGGGCCTTACGAATTTTAACTGTTTGTCGGTCACACATAGACACATACACGCTAGCTCTCTTTTTCTTTTTCTTTGCAAATTTGACTGAGCTTGACTCTTGGTCTTGGTGCTGCAAGACAGAGGTGTAATGTGGCGTTGACATTTGTGTGGCCTTCCATACATACCGTAGGGAGCAGAATAATGGCTGCTATTATGGCTGAATCTGCCTGTATACTGTATTTGGGCCATCTTCTCTTTGTTATTTGACCTCTCAGAGTCTTCATCTTGAGCCAACTTGAGACACATAGTGTCTTGCTGCTGCAGCTTGAGGTCCAACAGTGTATCAGAACTTCTCTGAACCTCTTTCTTTCACAATCTGATCTTTCATGGCAGCGTGTCTTGGATATTTTATACTCATCATCAGCCATCCTCCTCTTACGGCTTGAGGTGATCCAACTCTGGGATTGGGTGCTTTTGGTGAGACGTGTCTTGGTTGAGTCTGCACATCTTTAGTCATTTGAAAAACACAAAGTTAACTGGCTTAAACTAAAACTTCAATCTGACAGCATCTAAATTCTTAAAATGTCTCTAAACTAATGTCTCTATCTACTAACGTAGATGAGCATACCTGTGCTTACTGTCGTCAAAGGCAGACTTTATATTTTTGGACTGATGAGATGTTTTCTTTACATCCTCATCTTCATCATCAACCTTTCTTTTCGTCCCTGACCTATCTGAATGTGTCGTCTGGTGTTGGTTGATGCGTTTGAGCCATATGGGGCCAGCAGTGCTGCAGTGGGGCTGCCACAGTGATGGACACACAGCTTTACCTGTTGGGTTATTGTTGAGGAAGGCCTCCATCATTTTAAAGCAAGACCTAACACCGCAAGACAATAAATCCTTTCATGAGCGTTTCATGTTTTAATGTCAACATGGCCTGTTGTTGAGCACAAATGAAACATTTTAAATATTTCATCAGATCCTGGCATCAACTTACTGGTAGCTAAGAGGGTACATGCTGTCGATATGAGGCATACATACAAATGGATGATCCAACACCTGTTGGGGTGTAATCCACTTAGCAGCGTTGGGATGGAGCATTCCTTTCAGCATATCCACAAACATCAATACATCAGCCATTTCTGCAGCTTTATCTGCATATCAGTCTTGATGAGGCGGTGCTAAAGCATGAACATACAACAATAGACTGAGGTTTTCCTCAGGACCGACGGTAATTTCTCTGAGCTGGAGAAATAAGAGCTCAAAGTGTATGTAGAAAAAGATGAAAAAGAACACCTACAGTCTCCAGAGAGGTCAGCTTTTACCTTCTGCTGTCCTGGGACTGAATCTTACTGTCCTTGTATACCTGTTCTTGTGTCTAATAGTACATTTGTTAGCAATGACATTCTGAGCACATCAGACTTGGACGAACACGAACGCAGTGCATAAAAATGAAAATAAGAAAGAAGTACATATTGAGTGGGTGCCTTCAGTTTCCAAAGAGAAGAGGCACATTGATGGCTTCGTTGGAAAAAGCGGGTGGTGCTATATCCATGTGTGAGCAGGTGATCGGGCAGCTGACCCTGCGTCTCCACTATGTATCTGTATGCATCTGTAAATACAACACATAAAGTAAGGGTTGGGAGCTTTTGATTAACTCTTTATGGATTCTTTTCTATCCTATTTTCAGGCACCTTAAATATTATCAGATATAGAAATAAAAAAAATAAATAAAACGATTTTAAAAAAATAGTTGATATGGTGCTTACTACATCATATGAGGAATTGCCAGGATAGAGCAGAGTGCCAATGTACAGAGCAGCAGCGATGCAGCCCAGAGACCACATATCTATGGCCTCTGCAAATGGGAGCCCCAAAAGAATCTCTGGATATCTGAGCGAGGACAAGAGCCCAGAAACATACAGTTATGAGAGCTATTGCCAATATTTTGACTGACTATTTCTCATTTAGAAACACAATGAATTCTACTGGCATAACACCTTCATAAAGACCTTGCCAATTAGTGTTAATGGACAGTGGGACAAGAGATCAGCTATGATTGCAGTTGCTCACCGGTATGGACGGCTCTGAATGTATGAGCACACCTTGGCATTTGAAACCTCCCATGCCAGGCCAAAGTCAATCACTTTGACTCTGTACGGCTGCTGTTTAATAACACATTAGGTCTCGCCTGCTGTATGATTGGTCTGTTCCTGCACAGAAAAAGGGGTCAAAAGAAGCTTTCTTTCATTAAATCGTAGAGGCTTTTGTCCAGGAGTTTAAACTCAAGGCAAATGCACCCATTACTGTTGAAAACCTGGTTCCATAGAAATATGTTTCATTTGTCTGCATTCAGTTATTTCAGTTTCTCAAGTATAGCCACCTGTGGAGGTACGACTGGTCAGATTCTAAATGACCTTGGCAGCTAAGAACACAGCTAAATAAACCAAAATCCAAAGGATTTCCATACAGCACAAGTCTAACTTTGATCATCACGTAGAGCTTATGTACCTCTGATTTGCCTGCTCAGCTTGGTCTTTACTTTAACATAACTTACATAACATACTTACCGATCACAGAATTTGATGTTAGAGGAAAATTCAAGAGTGTGTTGTCTAAAAAATTTCTAACATAGAAAGATGAAAATGAAAAGTCAATCCAAAATCAAAATATGAATCGCTGGCTGTGTTGGAATGTGTCTTCACTGTCTGATGTGTTTTGCACACACTGACTCTGGAGCTTGTTATTGTGCCTTGAAGTTGGTCAGTTCCACATTCTGCTCTATGACATCATTTGCCTTTCATGAAACATTCTGAACAAAGATAAACTGTGGAATAAAGATCAACATGATACATATGACATAAAATATGTGCACTCATAAAACAAAAATGGAAACACTTTGATGAAATCTATTACAAACTGGTACGTACATACTGTGCATATGCTTACAGCAGGGACATACGGTGTATGCATCCAAGTCAATAAATGTTATTATTAACAACATTGGTTTGACACATATGGTACAGCTTTGACAGCTCTCCCAGCAACAGCATAGCAACACAGTTGATTGTGGATGCTGCTTACAGTATTTTTATTTTTCTTGGGTGGGTTTAGGGGGGATAAGACTTTTTGAGGGGGGCTTAAGCCCCCCCATTCCCCCCTTCTGCCGTCAGGGAACAGGATTGAGAAGAATTTAAATAATAAATATAATTATCTCCAGTGGGTGGCAGTAATGAGACTGACGGGATGTCAGCTACCTTAAAACCTCAAAGAAGAAAAAAGTGGGCGGGGTGAAGCGCTGCCCAGGATGGCGTCACACATTACGACGGCGGGGGAACGCCCCCCATGCTGAACGTCGTTAAACGGAAGGGACGTGTAGACTGTGAAGCGTGTCAGAGCCGCCGTCTGAAACTCGAACTTACGAGAGAATGGACGATACGAACTTGGACAGTATAATCTTGAAACTCCACGATGCGGACGCGGTGAAGTTTGGGGAATACAAACTGAAGAGCGGGATAATGACACCCATTTATATCGACCTAAGGGTTCTCGTGTCACACCCTGCCCTCATGAATCAGGTAAACACGTGTTTCCGTCTCTCGGCCTGACATCTCTTTAATTATAACCTTGAATAACATGGCCTACACTGCTGAACGGCCCGCTGCGACATTAAGCGATCAATGGCCATGGGCAGTGTTAAGATGTCGGCTCTCTGACTGACCGTTTGACTTTTCTTGTCCACGGTATCAAGTTGGTGAAATCAACATGGCGACATATGAGGGAAAACTAGTAAAGCAGTATAGCTGGTATAAATACCCTGGTACAACGCTGATAAAGGGCCCCTCGACAGCCACAGTGGTCTGAAAATATCTATGAAACAGATCTAAATGTAATGGTACTGTTGGTATAGTGACAATAAAGTCCATGCGTTCAGTGTCCAGCCAACAGCAAAACTTCTGAAGTTAATGGCGACAACAACAAAAGCAAAACAAGTCCCGAAAAGGCGGGAAAAGGGCCTTCCTGCATTAAGGTCATAGTCACTTTTGAGCTTTGTCTCCTACAGCTGGTTTAAAACATGGTTTGCACCCGATGTTTCGTTTGTTTATCTCCAGGTGGCAAGTCTGATGTACCAGCGAGTGCAAGAAGAGGGTCTACAGTTTGACTCGGTTTGTGGGGTCCCATACACAGCCCTGCCTCTGGCCACAATTATCTGCTCCAGGCATGAACTCCCAATGCTCATCCGGCGAAAGGAGGCTAAGGATTATGGTAGGTGGGAAAGCCTGTCTTATTTTATGGCGTTTATAACAATTCTGAGTTTGCATTCTTTGGTACAGCCCTGCAAAGTATAAGAATGTATTTGTTTGGATTGAAAGCAGATAAGGGTTGCTTTGTTGTGCAACACTCTATCTTTTGCTTGTGCATATCTTTGTGCTTTAAGAAGCTGCAGTTGCGCTGCACTGTGTGGATTGAAATATCCATTTATGGGACAACCTACCAGTGATAGCATATCATGTGTTTTCTGTCACTCTGATACATTAGAGTGAAGATGAATGAGAAGGTGAACAAATGACTGATTAACTTCAGAGTCCTCAGTGGCTGCAACATGTGCATTGTTGGCATATAACAAAGTTGGGGAAACTGGCTAAATATAAAACTTTCACCCATAGACAGTTGGGTTTTTCACTTGCCACCAAAACAAGCTGTCAATATAAATATATATAAATTCGTCTTAAAATTTGGGACTGATTACCATCTTCTCCTGACTGCTAGGAACTAAGCGTGTGGTGGAGGGGTTGATTCGTGAGGGGGATTTATGTCTGATTATTGAGGACACTGTGACCACTGGCAGCAGCATCCTGGAGACTGCTGAAGTTCTCTACAAAGAGGGACTAAAGGTTCAGTATCAGTCTACGGTGTTGATGACAATGTTACAGTGATCCTCTATTAAAGGGCAGCGGCACAGAAGATTCCTGTCAAAAATAAGTCATCCTAGAGGTTGTAACATCTTTTTTCATGAAATTTTTATTAAGGTTACAGATGCCATTGTACTAATGGACAGAGAACAAGGAGGCTTGCCAATGTTGGCTTCACAGGGAATCAAGCTCCATCCCATAATTTCCATGTTCAAGCTGCTCAATGTGCTGCAGGCCGCTGAACGCATCGATGCCCAAACTGCTCAGAAAGTCCGCAAGTTCATCAAAGAGACCAACACCTTCAGGTAGAGCGGTATAGCTTTTCAATTACAGCAAATACAATGCAAAGCAAAGTTGTGTGTGTGTGTTTTTTTTTTTTTTTTTTTTTTTTTTTAATGCACCAAAATCCCCCAAACTAACCTCACCACCCGAACTCACCTCCTTAAGGGTCAAAGAGAATTCCACTGAGCCTCCTGTCGCAAAGAAGCCATGTCTGGTGAAGCTGAGCTATGCAGAAAGAGCAGGTCTTCCAAGTAGGTTGTGTTCCACTCCACATGTATTCGACAAAATGTGTTCGCAAAGCCGTATTAAACTTTAACCCAAATTTTGCATCAAAGTTTAAATTTAAACATTTAATCTGCTCTTCCTACTACTGTTTGCAGATGTCCACCCATTGGCATCAAAACTTCTCAAGATCATGGAAGACAAGAAATCTAATCTCTGTGTGTCTGCTGATGTGACCAACTGTGAGGAGCTTCTCCAGTTGGCAGACTCTGTAGGTCCTAAGATCTGCATGCTCAAGACACATGTGGACATCCTCAAGGTATGATTGGATTCATTCCGTACATTAGAAAGAGAACCCTGTCAAAGACAATTGAACTGATCTTTCTGTCATATCTGCTAACAGGACTACACAGAGGGCTTCAGCCAGAAACTACAGGTATTAGCTGAGAAGCACGACTTCCTCATCTTTGAAGATCGCAAGTTTGCCGACATTGGGAACACAGTCAAGCAGCAGTATGAAGGTATAAAAAAGATATAGTGTCCTTTACTTAAGTTAATTCTAAAATGTTATCAAACAAATATTTTAAGGCCTATATCTTGTTGACATTTAAAGTATCCACATATCTGTTCCCCAGGCGGCTTGTACCAGATCTCCTCTTGGGCCGACATAGTGAATGCTCATGTGGTGCCAGGGCCTGGAGTGGTGAAGGGTCTGAGTTCTGTAGGAAAGGCCCTGGGTCGAGGATGTTTGCTCATTGCAGAGATGAGCTCTCAGGGGTCATTGGCCACTGGCAATTATAGACAGGCAGCGGTACGAACATCTCCTCAGGCTTGTCACTCTAAAGCTTTTCCACACGAAGAGTGGTATTTTATCTCCCCAACACAAATATTTTATCTGTGATACCACACCTGAAAATATATACAACAGGACTATTTACCTTCACCTGGCATGCACATGCTGGAGTAAACAGGCAGCAGGTTGTGTGTGCTGTAGTAGGTTAGTTCCAGAAAATATTGCAATTGAGAGCTGAGCTTTTTTTGCTTGTTTTTTTATCTGAAATTGACAAAAATTCACAAAAGTCACAGTAACACAGCACAAAACTCCGGGGTGTTGTACATATAAGCTGTAATAGTAGCAAAACTGATACATTCTAAAACAAAAAGTACTGGTTTGGATGTAGCCAAGATTTTCTCAAATGCCATTTTCACAAATTTAGCTCTTATTGTTACTTCTGTTTCTTGTCCTTGCAGGTAAAAATGGCAGAGGAGGACTCAGACTTTGTGTTTGGCTTTATCTGTGGTTCTGCATTCAGCATGAGGCCAGAATTCATCCACATGACCCCAGGCGTGCAGTTGGAAGCTGGAGGTAAACCCAAGGCATTTTCATCCCAATTTCATCACGCTTGCCTAAACTATTGCATTATTAAAGGAATAGTCTACAATACACATACATGTGGATTCAAAACTTTTATATTGATTTGTGGTGTTCAAGAGTTGAATTGAATTGATTTGAATTGATGAAATGCAGCTAGGTAAGAATGTTGAGTCATTTGAAATATAATATAGTGATGCACTTTTCAAATTGATTTGTATAAACATTTTCACTGTAATGGGCGTATCGACTTAGAAACCGTCATCCGTGTCATCTCTGCCTGATGGAGTATCGGTTTCGTTATACACAAAAAACACAGGCTGCCTAATGCCTCATGGTTTCCTCACACTATCTACTAGGACCTGAAGTGTGCTTCATGTGCGTTATTGCAGTAACTGCCTATTAGGCTTTGAGCATTTCAAAACACTTGTCAATTGCAATTTAGACTTTGAACTTAAAGGGTCTTTTAGATGTTAGTATGCGTGTTGTGTAGGAGACTACAATCTATATCTTTTGCTACATGAAAGTGTTATCTTTCACACAAGGACACTAGTGTTCAAAAATCGAAACTTTAACCCCAATGGCATTTTGTCAATGCTGAAGGTGAAAAAGTAAACGTATATAAAAGTATTTATAGCTGTCAAATTCAACATGCCGACGTGAATATTTTTGGGCCTTTCTGCACATTTTGATCACACTAAATCAAAACAATTGACAGAGCCAACAAAGGCTTTCCAGATTTTGTCCTCTGCTTTAATTGTGGCTCATCTTCAACACATGATGGTGCTGTGGTGCTGTAAAGAACACCAGGCTCTCGTTTCTGTGGACTGACATTTCCCAAGCTTCTATACTCCGCCTCACTCATGTGTCCCATATGTGTGCGTCTCTCTTTACAGGTGATGTGTTGGGCCAGCAGTACACAACCCCAGAGGAAGTTATCTACAACAAAGGCTCTGATGTCATCATTGTTGGCCGCGGTGTTTTGGAGGCTGCCGACAGGCTGAAAGCTGCCGAGTTGTACCGAAGGTCTGGCTGGGATGCATACACAAAACGGCTGAGCCCAAATAGTAATTAAGAGCTCAGGAGTGACTTCTGCATCATGTGTAATTTCAAATAATATTTCGATAATAAGTTCTGAAGAGGAAGTCTGCACTTAATAGAATTATATCTACATGTGCGTCACATTGCCAAATCAAACAACACCTGCACCTGCCGAACTATGTAGTTTTCAAACACTTGCAAAGGAAACCAGAAAAGACTGGGTTAGCAGACACTTTATGGTTGGATTTTCTGTCTGTCTGAATTTTGTTTTATGACCGAGCTGCTCTGAATGTGTGACTGAAACTTTAGATTCCCTCCTACTTATGGGCTGCACAATTTGACATCTCCTCCTCTCAGGTACTTCTCACTAGCTCTGAAATGTTTTGGTTTGATAGGTAACAAAGGGGTACCTACAACAACAATTTTTATCCAAATCAGTTTTTCTAAGTCCATGTTTTTCCTTGGTTTTTTCAGAAATAGTAACCAAATTTGAAGTCATTCCACTGACAAAGACCATCACTAGCAGCTGACGCAAGGTTGCCGCTAACCCACAAAATTGTGTGGGTGTGGTTAATCCTGTAATTTTTTTTTTTTGTAAGTATATAATTTATATGTTGCACATCCCTCTTCACAAGATTACAGGCATACTAGTGACAGTCTATTTAAATACTCCAAAAATATAGCTTAATGAGGCAACAGTATGATCAAGTATAATGTCGAACAACAGCTGGCTAATGGGCGACGGGATTTAAAATACTAGTTTAATCTTTTTTATTCGAAATTGCCAAGTCTTTTATTTAATTTAAAGGTCAAGTTCAAATTCTGGCTTTTGGTTTATGTGGGTTATTACAGTGTCATGAGATGGTTCCGATTTCAATCTTTCTCATCGCATCTTGTACCCATTCTTATGATTAATGTTTCTTTGGAAATTGCTGACCCAGATTAATCATAACTGTCACACTTAAATTCGATGTCGTTCATGTTGGCAATATTATCCTAGATGTTGCAATAATTCTTTGAAAAAGACATTAATTAAATTATAGTGTGGTCAATGAGTGCACAGAATAAGTTGAGTATACACTGTTGGCTTACTCTTTCCAAAGACTTGATAAACAACTTTTTTTTTTATATAAACAGTGTTGAACTGCACTCAGTTTGACATCTCCCTTAAAAGTAGGCATGTGATTTTGTGAACAAACATGGATCTGTAGCTGTTTTCCAGCTAATTTGCAGTGGAATGACTTCACGGCAGTATATTCCTCCTTGATTCAATGTGTAAATATGAAATGTCTTCATATTGTCTTGAGTTTCTCTCCATGCAGTTTTCTATGCGGAAATGCAGGGTCTATGAGTAAATCTAGCAGTGGAAAAGCATGTGAACCTTTTGGGGTTTCCTCACATTATATGTATGAAATGTACCTATGATGTGATTGGCTTTAAATAAAATAAAAGTGCAGTCAAGAAACCAAACTGGACTACGACTGGATATACTCAGGTCCTGTGGGTTCGCAAAAGTCAGTCCCAAAGAGTTGAGTGCACAGTCAGACAAGCTTTATAAATGCCTATGATGTAGTTCGTAGGGTAAAAAAATACACTAATAACCCACAAAATGAGCATAAATCCACTACAGAATGACTCCAGCCAAACAAAATCCACCTTTTAGAGTAACCTGATCAGAGACCAGATCTTCGTCCGGCAGACAAAAAATTTTCTTGGAATATGGCTGAAAGGAGACAGATAGTCCAAACCTTACTGCTGAGCATTGTGCAGGTCTGAGCAGCAGTGTCCAAAAGAGCCAAAGGGGATTCACTTAGTTGTTTTTTTTTTTTGTTTTTTTTTCTGTCACTGCAGTAATTTTTTAAATGGTTGTGCTTAACATGGACACAGAAGACTAGAATTGGCCAATTAAGGCAGCAAACTTGTCCCTTCCAAAGAATTGACAACCTTCCACTCACCAGATACAGTTAATATAACCTAATACTCTTGTTATGAGACATTAAATATCATGGGAAGTTATGGTAGACCTATTATAAATAGTTTTTTCTTTTAAATCTTTTAATTCAGCATTGATAATCCTATAAAGAATATTTAAAGATGTAAATATATAGGCTGACTTTTGGACAAACTATAAAACTATGAGTGATGTGTCAGGAAATGTGAGAAGGTGCACATTTCTGTGTATCCAAAAGATTTTTAATGCAGTGCAATGTAGACTAAACTACACTTAAGATCCTTTCAAGTGTTTATCACTAAATGCGATGTATAAAACTAGGTAAAATGTCAAAAAAAGACATAATAAATATAGTAATCTACAAAAAATTCCCTACATGAATGAATTCATCTTTGCAAGCATATAAGTAGTTTCTGTTTTAAATTTCAAATGAATGAGGTTAAATTTTCTGTTCAATTTTGCAAACATCCTCTCTGCTCTTTTGTAGTTCATCAGAGGCGAGGCTCTCCGTCATGCCTCGAAAACTGGCTCCTACACTTCCCATAATGCAACTCAATACCTGGGCTATACCTCCTTCCCTGTAACGTGCTTCCTTATTTTCCGTTGATCTAATTTAGAAGAAACCTGAGACATAATTGACTTGTTCGTGCTATTATGATAATAAAGCTTATTCTCATTGTCATGACAGCATCATATATTCATCCAGACTCGACAAAGTTTCTCCAAAGCTGTTTTCTCCGTAAGAGCAGTACACATCACTGCTGAACAGAGCTTTTTCAAATTGGATGAATGGCCCTTAAATTTCAATTTTGCTACCAAAGGCAGCTCATCCCCGGACCATAATGACCGGCAACAATTCACTTCTGCCATTTATTTCTAACACCCGATTTATATAAGCTCACCCAATTATTAAATCCTCAAATAACCCACAATCCCTACGATATATGGAATTCCTAAAATAAACCGATCAACTCTTGAATCCTGATCCCGTAATTTCCCTTTTAGGTCAAATATGTATGCCGTAGTATGTATAAAGTGGACTGGATGGACCCTGGCTTTTCCCTGCGGGAGCAGATCGAGCCATAGATCTTCTCCCTCCACAGAATTTGCGGGGGAGCGTTCAGCGTTTGTTTCTTCCAAAAGTTGCTGGGCGAAGTGAGTCATCCTGCAGCTGGAAGTCATTTGCAAGGTATATGATATGGAAATGATGCCCGAGCCGGCGCTGAATAGGACAGCTAAGTCAGGTCGACAGGTAACGACGTTACAATGAGCCTTTATACAGGCACAAAGGTCAGCCTCGTTGCCTGGCACAGAGGGAGAGGGAGGAAGGGAGGAGGAGGGAGGGGGCGCTTTGGATGGAGGAGAGGGGCTGGTAAGAATAATTCAAATCCCGTGTTTGTGTGTGTTTGCGTGTGTGTGTGCGCGCGCGCGCGCGCGCCGCCTCCCCAACACGCACACGCACCCTTCCCCCTTTATGTCAATATTGGATCAGAGCAACCCACCGTGCGACAGGTGTCTGCGCGCCTGGAGGATCCTCTCTGCCGTTTTCATTCAGGAGGGGGGGAAGAGGGAGGGAGAGAAGCGGTGTAGAGGTATAAAAGGTGTATACCTGTCACCGCCAGCACACATTCTCTGCGCGTAAAAGATGGGCCAAACCTGACCAAGGTTGTGCACGTTGACCTTTATTTCTCTCCCTCTTCCAAAGGTAAGATAAATGCTCTCATCTCATCTTTTTTTGAAACTTTGCCTCCTCTTGTTTTACCTAACCTTTCCCATTCTCCCCGCAGAAGGTTGTGCGACGGCAGGGGAGCCAGCTGTTACGCACTCGGCACGTCTCTCCTCGGACCTCCGTGATTCTTTTCACCCTTTGTGACTTTTTCATGTCCGTATTTGCTTCACGTTGAGCCTCACGTACAATACCTGAAGATGAAGTTTTGTTCGTTCGGCTCGCGTTATGCAGGTACGGGTTGGCAACTGGAAAAAGCACAAAGTTGGGTTTTGGTCGGGGAAGAAGATCATTATTGTCAGCAATGTCAAACCTAAATTCACACTAATGACTGTTTTGATTTTTAGTGAAAAGCGCCACATAGGCAAGGCCAGATGTTTCTGCAGATGGGCACAAGTGAGACTAATGCTTAGAATGAAAAACAAAATGTGAACTCAAATCTCCAGGGACATATTTGTAAGCAATGAATTTAGAATATAGACTCTGCAACATCAACATAGCTAGTTAGAGACTGCAGCACTGGGTGTGGAGAATATCTCAGTCAGCAGGTGAATGTATTTGCATACAGGTGGTATCAGGAAAGGCACCAGACAAAGCAAAGGCAGCCCTGGACCAACATGTTGCTTTACTTGTGGAGTCATAATCATGAACTGAAACAGTCAAAACCTCACAGGCAAATTTAGAGTTGGACTCATTTGTGTAGATTCTTCTGCTCATGCTGATCAGAGTAAGAAAACCTGAAAAGGCTTTGCAGCAGGTGATGTCATCAAGGCTGGACGATCCAACTCCAGTCCAACGTGTATTTTCTCATTATTACTGAAAAGGCAAAACCCTTTGAGCGAAAGTCTGACTGTTGCAGTCAGGGGAACGCTCACTGATAGTTCAGGAAAGTGTTCTAAATCTATTCTAGTCGTCGTGTCCCTCCTTAAGTGCCTGTTTGAATTGACCCTCATATCTTATGTGCTGAAAAGGTTGACATTTACAATCATAGGGATGATAATCACAGAGTCTCCCTGTGGAGCTTTGTTTGTATGATCATTACCCCGTTGACACATTCATGATGACAGCATGTATTTTCCACTGGGGGCCTATTCATTACTGTCCATCTCCTACGTCATGAACTGAGGCTGCAGGCAAGCAGCAGGGAGCAGAGAGATGGGCTTAATGGGAGGTTATGTTAATCATTAACTAAACATGAACCACACACAGCAGACATCTGATATGGGCCATCTGTCATTTGGATGCCATAATGTAGTGTTAAGCCATTAGTCCTTGCCCCTTTACCATTCATTATTTTTCACTTCATGTTTTTTTTTTTTTTTTTTTTAATCATCCAGGTCACAATAAATTGATTTCAAGTTCTAATTTCAACCTAATAGATCCAAAAACAAGTGAGACAACACAGTTTGCACCCAGCAGGCAGAAATATGGCAATGATACCCAATGTTCCAAAACACAGTAAATGCATCATATCCCTGAACAAAATTGTTTTGTTTAAATTATTTTAATAACAATTATAGAAAAAACCTAACATAAATAGTCACCAGAGGCTAGGTCAAATGCCCCTTCCTATAAAGTCACTAGAAGCCTTACCTACATATTCAACATCAGTGGCATGAGAGTCAAACACAACTCAGCTTTCTCTGCCTGAGAATTACTGGCCTTATCATCATTTTGGCCAACAATCCAACATGACATTTAATCCAAAAACATGCATTTTGAATATGTCGTCAAACAGAATGTC
Organism: Echeneis naucrates; assembly: GCF_900963305.1. Lineage (NCBI taxonomy): Eukaryota > Metazoa > Chordata > Actinopteri > Carangiformes > Echeneidae > Echeneis > Echeneis naucrates. The sequence goes on along the minus strand of NC_042531.1, from coordinate 16,175,645 downwards.
AGAATCCATTGAGTGCATGATGCACAAGATTGAATTTGCAATACAGATATATTTATTTCTAAGATTCCATTTCTGCTTTTTCTCCTCCACGCAGATTTTTCCCTTCACATTCCCATCATAAAAAAAGATACACATCTCCCACAGGTACCATCAAGACACATTATGAAAAAGCCAGAGGCAAATAGGAGAGCCTATTTGCTTCTGCTTGAAGCTCTTGTCAATATTTGTTTAAAGCCAGGGAAGGGATAACTCACACTCCTCAGTATCCTGGTTACCATGCCCCAATTCAAAACGACTGTCCCAACTGGTCCTGCTGCTGCTACACCCTTCATACCAGCCGCAGGAGCAGCATAAGATGAAAAGTCATTTGTTCTGGACTTAACATGGAGCCATGTGCTTGTTCTCTGTATCAACTTGGTCCCAGTGCAGCAAACTCTTTGAAGCATTGAACTGTATTTCAGACACCACAGAAGAATGTAATGGGGATTTAGTTTTCCATCTATATGTGACGTCACTGTACAATCTCGCTAGTTTATTATGTTGGTCCTCTAAATACCTGATAACATACTGATTTTAAGGCCACTGGAGCCTAAAAATAACCTTAACAGGTTAAATCCAGGAACTCTGCCATGATGTACAATCATAGATTTGTTTAAACCAGTCTTCACTGGAAACTAACTCGCATTGCAAACATACCAATTTCATTGTATGAAACATTGGTCAGTTCGATATAAACTGAGGAAACAAATGATATTAAAGCAGAGAACAGTAAACTATGGAATCTGGGAAGAAAATATAATATGCATATATACATATATATTTTACCTCTGAAACGCTTAAAATATATTTTTGTCTTAATCGTCTCATTCTGTTTAAGCATACTCTTTCTGTGGTATCCTCTAGTGCCTTTGTTGAAAGAGTTTTTCACTCACAAACTGAATGACAAAGTATATTGTCTGTGTAAGATAACTGTTCAAATCTGGTACAAATCCACTGATTGTGTGCTATTTAAGTAAAATAAGAATCCCTCCATCTGCCCCAGCTGTGACCCTGTGAGGTCCACAGGTACACGCTGTATCAGCACCATTAGGACCGTTGTTTGTATCTGTACAGAGGGTGCATGATTACATTTGCTGTGCCTGTCAAACCGTTTGGTGTAAATGGTGGTGCAAGTGTTTCCCAGAGGGGGTGTGTGTGTGTGTGTGTGTGCTGCCTGTGGGCTGTGTGCTGTTTCCTCTGACAGTTACTGATAATAAAGAGTCATGCAAATGCCCAAGGCCTGCTCCTGCTCCTGGTTGGCTACTCTGTCCCTTTGTGAGGATGTCCTATCAGTCTTATGTTGTGCTTCTAAGCACTCAAAAGTACCTTTTAGAAAATAATTCAAAACACTCCCTGCAAACTGCAGCACAAGTGTCTGTGGATACATGTGCAGAAAATGTCATAATCTACATTCACTCTCTTTGTTTCCTGAAGGTATATTTAGCTGCTTGTGTGTCAGCGTAGAGATCAGCGAGGGCAAACGGAGGTCGTACAAGCAGATGTCCTGCTCACATCATCCTTACCTGGATTAGTCACCATGGCAACCTTCCACCTGAAGGAGGGCATTTATTCAGTGCAATCTGTATGGCTTTGTGTATGTTTGTTAGCATGCACATATACAAACAGTCTAAGGTGTGTGTTTGCTTGTAAACACGTTTGTGTGGAAATGTATGCAGGTGCGTCCACTGACTATTCAACCAGCTCACACTGACCCAGAACACAAGACCTCCCTCAGAAGGTAGCACTTCGTTTTATTTATGAGATCGCTGATCTTTCTCTGCAAATCAGATAAACATTTATATTATCAACACATCCCAACTCAACAAATCTCCAACAGCTGGAAAAAATATAGACGTTATCTCACGAAAGAAAAGGCACATTGCATCTTTTCATGATTATATCAAAATCAGTTGCAAAACATTGTATTGCAATATGAAGCCATATTTCAGAAGGATCTAATAGTTAGTAAATGGACAGCAAAAGCTGTTTCCCAAGAATTTCTGGAGTATGAGACAAAAACATGAAACATGTAAATGATTGAATCATAGAACAGGATGCAAAGGTTTGGCGGAGGAAAACAAAAGACAGACGGAGTCAGGGCTCTGCACATCAGAACCTCACCGGGACCAGTAGAAACTGTGAAGTCCGCTTACTTTTGCTATATTAAGCTTTTTATTGTGTTTGAAATGAAGAAAAAGCCATAATGGGACAGTTTGCAAGACTCAACTTAATGTCCTGTAACCATTCATGACCATGCAGCACAATAATCACATCATGCCATCTGAGCCATTAGAAAGTCGTCATCCCTATTAGTTTTCATGAATCTGCCTGATGGGACATGCTGGCAGATCTGGGTCCTGCTTCAAACATGAAGGTAAAAGATGAGAGTGAGATCTATGATGGATTAGGGTGAACCCTAACTCTGTCCTCATGTTAGCTGCTTTAGCAGCTGTTAGCTCTTTCACAACTTCACATTCAACATTCATATTTACTTCAGCTTTACACTTTCCTTGAAATGCTGTATTACTATTTTCTGATTCATGTACAGAGGTAGAGGGTGAGATTGTTGCTGTCTTTGTAGTTTTTACAGTTTATACTAAATTTGGAGAAGAAAAAAACAGAGGTGTCATGTGACCAGTGAGAACAAATGAATATATATATATATATATATATATATATATACATACAGGAAGATAAGGATTCAAAGTACAACTGTACTAGCTTTGTACAGGACTACACTATCCCGGACTGATGCAAATCCCTGTATTTAACAGGGAAATAAGGCCTGCAGTCTCTCTCTTTCTGTGTGTGTGTGTGTGTGTGTGTGTACATGAGCTTCCAGATCTGCTATAGCCAGATGAAAGTCCTTCTTCATGCAACCATTCACAAAGACACACACATGTGGAAGAACATGAACACATTACACACATGCTCAACACACAACATCTGTGTGTAGGCTACACAAGCCTGTTGTTTCACCTGCTCATCACCTGCTCTGGGGTTAAGCAGAGTGGCACACACACACAGACACACACATGTTAAGAGAAAGACAATGAAAAGGTTAGCAGAGGACAATAAGAGAGCTGTTCAGACAAGTCAACAGCCCACACATGCCCTCAGGTGGAACAACCCCCCCCCCACAGGAAAACACACACCAACATACACACACACACACACAAACTTTCAGTAGGTATCATGGCTGATGTTAAAGTTAAATCTCTTATACAGTTGCAGTCAAGGGTTTGGACACATTTTCCAGTTCACTTCAAGGTTCAAGTGTATCTATACTATACTATAATATAATATACGACTACTCTATGTAACACTAATGCGCAGGAAAAGACCAGGCCTGTTTCACAGTACGTGTGTTCTGCCAGCCTGCAGTACCTGGAGTGTAATATACATCCTTGCCACTAGATGTCACCAATGATGAAGGAAAATCAAAAATCATCACTGGCTGTGGTTATAACAGTAATTTTATTGAAGAATATCAAAACATGTGAGATAATATGAGATGTGACCCTAACCCTAACCCGAACATAACAAACACAACAACTCTAACATAGCAAATGTCACTTTCAAATCATTACTAGTTTAATAGCCTTCAGTCAGCAATGGAGATACAGTATAATAATATTTCCTGATGTTAATCATATAGTTTTTTCTACAAATGAAAAGTTGTGATCACAAAAGCAAATGAACAATAATAATAACGAAATAGTTAGTGAAGAAGTGACTGACATGTCACATCATTTACTGCCCCAGTTTGCCAGCAACGGGATTCAAACTGCAGTATTAGAGCCCACTGAGACTTCCATCTGTACAGAATATTGTGTTTTAAATTGAACTTGGGATGTCATAAAAGCTAAAATGTTCATACAGGGCCTATGATGTGTTACACGGCATATCTACATGCACATGTAGATATGAAAATGTATTCCAAGAGACCTGTTACCCCCTTACCAATTCCTTGTAAAAAAAAATGTTTTATTCCTTCTGCTTCTCCCAATAAATTACATTTATTTATTTATTTATTTTTTGCATTCAAATATTTCTGCTATCCTGCCAGAGATATGATGATGCTGGGAGTATGTATGGGAGCTAGAGATCTGGCTTGTATACCATCTTTCTAAATAGATCTCTAAATAGATCCTCATCATAAAGTGTAATCCTTACTTTTTTCTTTTTCTTTTTTTTTTTTTTACCATAGTTGCTCCTTTTTTCCAGATCAACCTTTGGAAACGGATATAAGAATTCCCTTCAGATGACATGTAGTAATTACCACTGTGTGGGAAACCTTGGGCCCTTTTCCCATCTCCAGTTTTGGATCCAGTTTACCTACACCAGAGGGAGAGAGAGAAGGGATCAGCTCCCAGAATGTGTCTATTATCCTACCACACCAATCAAACTGTTGTGTCAGTGTGTTGCCATTGTATAGTCCTCAGTCAGTTTACCACTGAGTACGGCTGCCATATTGATGACTAAGTCAGTTTGGGGCTCTGAGGACAATGGCGCTGTGGAGCCTCCACAAAGCGCGAGGCTAATGCTCCCCTTTCAGCGAGGCCGTTCAGCTGCTGAGTGTGCAAGGATGCTGGGCAAATGGAGTGGCGGAGGTCCAGGGGGCCCAGCCCTATAAAAACGCAGGCGAGGGTCTCTTCCCCGACATTGATTATACTGGATCTGTCCCACCTCAGTACTGTCTGTAAGTATACCAACACACTACCTCAGACTCAGCTGAGAAACTGCAGTCAGGAGACAGCTCTGTGTACTGGGGTGGAGCCTGACAGCCGCCAAGATGGTTGGTAGATAGTCTATGGATGCACTTTAAATGAGGACTGATTTGCTAAGAGAAGGAACATGGATGCCACCTCATACTTGTGCTTTTAGGGTGGTTTACACCTCAGCTGACATTTCTACAGGGAAAACCGGTCAAGACAGCGCCTTAGCGGTGTGCTTGAGTTTTACCCTCAACATTATAACATTGTATTATTTTAAAATGTACTCAGTTTTAGAAATGAAAATTCTGAGGTTGCCCTAACCCTCTGATTATATTGCTTCAAGTGGTCAGCATTGCTCACAGGTTTTTTATGCTATATGTGGTTTGCTGTTGTGGAAATTGATTTCTGCAGAGCTGCTTTATTTCAGTCACAGGGTCCAGTTTGCAGGCCAGTTGTTCTTGATCCAATTGTTCCAAGATTTTAACTTCTAGTGACCACTCTAAACAGAGACCTTAACAGAAATGGCCTTCCATAGTGGAAGTGCAATAATACTCTTCATGGAAATGCACTAATGTAGCCCATAAATCTTGTTTACTTGTTCTTTTCTTTCAAAGTAAAATGCAAAGATTGTTGGCGTAAGATCATCAGAACACTAGAATCAGTTTGGTGGGTCAGAGGTTAGTGAAGGGACGCAGGAAGAGTGGGCTCTTAAATGATTTATTACATCCATCTTTCGTCATTTGTCCACCTAATATATATTTTTCACAAACTTCTACACTCTTCAGTGAGTAACCCCTAAGGGAGGAACAGCAACCATGAACACTCAACAGATGGAGCAGATGGGCCAGTTCAAGATCACAGTCTGGGAGGAGGAGAACTTCCAGGGAAAGCGTTGTGAGTTCATGCTGGAGTGCCAGAACATCATGGAGAGAGGCTTCAACAAGATTCGCTCCATCAAGGTTGAGAATGGACCGTAAGTAGATGATGTTCGTGCTTCTTTAGTTCTCCTGCTGCTCCCTCTTATTTATTTTATGCCGCTGGCCTCTGTCTTTCATCCCCATCTATCAATTAATCTTCATCTCTTGACCTCTGGATTTTTCATGTTGCTTGTGCAGATCTGTGTCAGAACTTACTCATAACCTTATACATGTAAAATTATTTTAAAGGGGAATGCCTGATATCATACATCGTATGAGTAACATTGAGAGTTAGTTGAAATTTTCCAGTGATGGCTTTTGGTCCTCATACGTGTTATCAAACAACACGGTGCTGCTTAAAAAAAGAAGGTGAATAGCAAAGAGCTATTCAACAACACCTAATATAATCGCATCATTTATCTTGAAAACCTCATTTTAATCTGCTTGACAATATATAATGAAAGCACACATGCCTCAAATACCAACTCCAATCAACAAATAGAAAAGGCTAAACAGCAAAAGCCATAAATTACAGCCTACAGCATTATTTTGTTGCCAGTTGGCATGCATCATTTGCATGTGTATGTGCATGCATCCAAGTATGACCCTTTTTGATATGAGCTGGCTGTGTGCAGCTGCTGGCTGAGAGCCAGAGTGTCTGACTGACTGAAGATCAGATAAAAAGGTCTGGGTGCAGCAGCAACAGCGGCAGCAGCAGCAGCAGTATCTAATGTTTACTTTGTGCTCCAGGGACAATAGAAGCTGCATGCTGGTTTTACAGGAGGCCATTCTGTGGGTGTTGGGCTTTACTGTTCTGCTGAAAATGAGAATTTTAGTCCCGTTCCACTGAAGATGCTTTTTTATGTGCGCTTCTTTCAGTAAACTTGATTTAAACATTTTTCTCCTCACCTCTGTCCTCCAGTTGGGTGGGCTATGAGTACCCAGAGTTCCAGGGACAGCAGTTTATCCTGGAGAAGGGAGACTACCCTCGCTATGAGGCCTGGAGTGGAAACAGCAGCTACAGAACTGAGCACATGCTTTCCTTCAGACCCATCAAGTGCGCTGTAAGGTCATCTTCTTCTCTCTTCTTATTTATTGCTCTGCCTCAATAAGACTCCCCTTCCTGAACCCTACCCCTTCAGATGACCCAAGTACGGTTCACCACATTTAATCACTGCTTTAGCAATGCCCCCATCTCACAAACCTTCCATCTAATTACATCTAAATGTGGATATCAGTTACCACACCAATACCTGCCCCAGTGTTGTCATATCATTGCAGCTTTTCTCTCTCTCCACAGAGCCACAGTGACAGCAAGGTGACCATGTACGAGTGTGAAGACTTCCAGGGCCGTAAGTTTGAGATTTGCGACGACTACCCCTCCCTCCAGGCCATGGGTTGGTGCAGCAAGGAGGTGCCCTCTATCAAAGTCAACTCAGGAGCGTAAGTTAACCTCAACCTTGTATAATATTCTGCATCTGTCTCCCAGCCCTCAGTCTGAACTTAACTTTTACTACAACACATGAATAATTTTAGTCATTTTAGTCACAGACTGCTGTGAAATAGTTTGATGCAGCAAAAATTAGAGGTCAGCCAGCATATTGGAACAGATCACTCTATACTTTTAAGGTGTAATGTGGAAGAAAAGAATTATACACAACAGTAAGTGTAGACAAATTGAACCTTCACCAACAATTTGATTACTTACTGAAGTCATCACTCACATTACCTCTGTAATGACTAATTCCCACCCTCCTCCTCTCTCTGCAGCTGGGTGGCCTACCAGTTCCCTGGTTACCGTGGCTACCAGTACATCCTGGAGAGAGACAGACACCAAGGCGAGTACAGAAACTACAATGAATACAGCACCCAGGCTCACACCAACCAGGTGCAGTCCATTCGTCGGATCCAGCACTAAGCCCTCTGCCTGCCCGATCCGACCAGAAAAAAAAAAAAAAAAACTCTCCCTAAACCCCTTTCTCATCTTGAACCCTGGACAGACCGCTGTCACAGAAAAGTAGATGGACAAACTCTTTCTATCGCTCTGTGGCTCTGCATGTATGGATCTCTAAGTACCCACTACTTCTCTTATGCTAAAACATGTCCTTGAAATAGGAAATAAAAGCTTTTCTTCAAAACTAGAGACTGTCGGACTTCCTTTTTCCTTTTCCTATTTTTTAATTACATTATTTTTATCTATCCATTTCAATAAATAAAAACCAAATGTCGGGAAAACTGGCTGCAGTTGAACGGTCGATCAATGTGTAGTCTTGGTTATGATGGTAAGTCATGCATTAGACGTAGCACTTCAAAGTTAGACCCTATATTCTTTTTTTAGCCCTGTGAATCAGAAACAGGCTTTGCTGTGTATTCATTGGAAATATCCAGCCCTTCAGTGAACACACATGGAAAGATTTTATTCTGTCAGGCTTCAGGATGTGTAATGTTCTTCTTGACAGTTTGTATTGATATCTCCAATAAACAAGAGCACACAATCACATTTGTTTCTATTATTTGTTCTCCAACTGTTACTGGGCAGAATTCACCTGAAAAGCTGTCCAATAGAGTGAATATATATAAAAAGCTGCAGGTGATCTTTAGAAGTTGACAAGTCAGCAAAATGCAAGCAACATCCATTCAAAGTAAAGCTCTCTTGCTCTCGTCTGGTTTGTCTCTCACATTTAGCAAACAATATAGACCAAACTGGAGACAGGGGTGGAATCATTTTAATGTAAATTAAGGATGGAGAGCCACTCCAACTGCTCTGTGTCGTTCCATTATTCCCAGAGCCTTAAAGAGGCCAGCGGAGGTCATATGGGAGGCAAAATATCACCCACATAATGTTCTTAGGTACGGCTGTATATATTCACTGTCCACGGTGCTGAACCCTGCCGGAATAACTGGCCTGTCAGACAAACCACATTAGAGGCAAATGACCTCAAAGACAAACATGCTAGATGCTGTGCTATTATCACATTACTTCCTTTTGTCACTGGCCTGTGAAAAACATTTCCAACTTTCCATGAGTGACTACACAGAGGCCCGTTTTTACATTTGTCAAAACTTTCAATTATCGTCTTTAAAACTTTCTTTGTCGTCTAAATAAAATTCAACAATTTCTTCTTTTTAAGAATGATGATAGAGTTAACAATAATAATGACATTAGGCAGAGCACTGATTGGTTCATCCCAAATGGAAGCCATTGATCCTAACTGTTAGGAACCAAACAATGGAAGACACAGAGTTCAAACAGTAAAGTACAATAATCACGTGAGATTTCAGTTGCGCCAACCTGACATTATAGAAGGGATTGTACCAACAGCACTTCGGATGAAAGTCTATACCTCAGCATTTGTTTTGTTTTTTCCAATGTGATAGCATTATATTTATCTTTCAGCCGCATGCTGGCATCCTGGAGTGTGTTTACCTCCACACACTCCTCCTGTCAGTCCAGGACATAGGATTCCGTGTTACACACCCACAAGCCAGTACTGGCTCACAGTCCCACACCCAAAAAAGCAGGATCTTTTAATAAATGTGTAACTATGCACACACACCTTTCTCAAATATATGTTCGTCTGCAGACTGATTAAAGAGGCTGCACTCAGTCCTGAGGAGTAAAACTTGAACGGTGTGGTGAGGTGCGAGCTGGGGAACTTTGACAACACAAGTCATATCTCCAAGGTAGGTTTAAGATCCTATAGTTCACCACTGCTATGAATATAACGATAATTACATCAATAAGTATTGATTTGACTTGAATGCTTAATCTTATCAAAATTTATAAAAATTTATCTTGAATTTATAAATGAGTTCACCCTAACCCTAACCCTAACCCATCTGCACGAAAGACTCTTTAGTGGCGATTTAGGTTTATAGATATGTGCAAGACTGTCATGTCTTCAGGTGGCAAAAGGCAAAAGTTGAAGTATTTCTTTATGGAAATTAACTAAATTTATGCTCTTCTGAAACCATTCGTTTCTCCATTCTTTCTGACTGAAGCTCGCCGACTCCAGATTTATCTGCCTCTCAGTTAGTGGATACAGTCTAGCTTTCGAGGCTTGTTTTAAGTTGCCTGCGACTTTTACTTGGACACAGGCAGCTAAAGCAAGTCTGGGACGCCAGAGACACACCTACAAGACTTGCCCTGAGGATGTGTTGCCATGTGGGGAGTAGAAAAACCAGCTATTTGTCCAGGAAGAAGGAACTTCCACGGGAAATTTAATTCATAATCTGCATTTAACTATTACACAACATTTTGTCCTTTTTAACTGAGAACAAAAATCTAACAACCAAATTGTCTTCATAGTCTCATGCAACTTGCTTTTAGATTTATGTGAAATAGTAAATATATATAGCACTGAAATGGACAAGCACATCCAATGTATAGATTTAAGCTCATCTCAGCCTCCTGTGCTGCAGATTTTTTTGTGCCTGCTCAGTCAGGTGACAAGTTATGGAGAAAATTAAGGACTGATTAACTGATTAATGCAACATTTAAGTTCAATTTAGTCAATATAGATGTCTGGAAGTAGCCAAATTTGAATGTCATTGTAAAATTAAGGGGAATAAATATAACATAATATGCCCCTTCATCATAACATGGTTGTGGGTTCGGGCCTTTCTGTGTGGAGTGTGTATGCTCTCCCTGTGCCTGTGTGGGTTTCCTCCCACTGTCCAAAGACATCATGTTTGTGTTAATTGGTGACTCTAAACTGTCCATAGGTCTGAATGTGAGCGTGATGTTGTGTATTGTATTGTGTATGTCTCTGTGCACCCCGCCCTCACCCAGAACGTTGGCTCTGATTGGCTCCAGCAACCCCCAACGACCTGAAAAGCAGTAGAAGATGGATGGATGGATGGATGGTAAAGTTCAGGTTATAAGACTCTCTGCTGGGTAAAAATGTTATAATTCCCTTGAAAGATATCCACATTTCTCTTTTAAATTAACATACAATTCATTTTACAGCTGATGAAACTAGTTACCAAACTCAATAGAAGACTTCAATGAAATGCACAAATGTCAGTGTCACTGTCAGAACATTTTATTCTCTTCATATAGGTGTTTTTTATGAATATGAAATATGAATCAAACTGGGAATGTTTGCTTTCACACCCCACTTTTACTCCAGGATTTGTGAATCACTCATAAACTACTCTGGTCTATTTTTTCATTTACTTTATATTGCTTTAATTACTCAATGGTGTTTGTGCAAGGGTAACTGCAGTTTTCATAATAAAAGGCTCTGAAATGCAACTATAGAACAGCTGTTGAAATTATGTGATACTGTTTCATGCACAAATAAATATTGAAATGAAACAATGTGTTGTGGGAGACTTCAGTTGTCCAATAAATCATGTTTTAATGAATACTGATAGCGTGTAGGTCGTAACAAATAGTAAAAGGGGCAAATATGGTGCGATGAGCCCAAACCAGGCAGTACAGCATGAGTCTGTAATGCCCAAAGGCTTGACACAGTCCACTGCTTCTTCAAAAACAGAAGAAGAAGACAAAATATGAGCGGCCAGGATAACGTCAGAGGCCATGGTTTTAAAGTTACAACCTCATTACCCTCAGATTGAGGCTATTGCTATAACCCTAAACCCACAAACAGAAGGTTCAGGGGATGAAATGTTCTTGTTTTCTCATGCGCACTGACGCGTGCTTTTCAAGGTAAATGTTCTTTTCCCAACATGAAATAGGTCTTTGTTGTTTGCCCAGAGGTAAAGAGGCGGAAAAGTGAGGAGGATCTGAACTGGTTTCCATGTCAAACACTTCAATTCACCATAGAAACTCAGATCTTAACGTGGAAACTTTATTAAACTGTGATGGTGAATTGATAAGGGCCGAATTTCTATCGGCCTCTTTTTATTGTGGGCACCAGGCGGGCTGACAGAGGTAAATTGCTCTTTTAATTAAAGCAATGCACCAGGGGAAATTGCTGTCTGAATATTGTCTCAGAGATGGGGGCCAGTGACAGTTGCCTGGAAACTTCAATCTGTCCACCCGCATTTATTCCAGATCACAGTTATGAGATAAAGTTTAATAAAAATCGTTTCCTCCGCCACCAACGAAATGAAATCCAACCCTTTCTGAACAAGTGAACACAATGAGACAGGACTGCGGAGGAAACCTCATGTTCAACATGTATCTCTCAGGTTCGTCCCTCTGTCCTGTAGAGACTTCTACAGAAACAGACTGTTATGGTCTAATTCTTCTAAATTCTTCCTTGTGTCGGTGTCCAGAAGCGCTGATGCTCCGTCTCCTGGGCAGAGCATTGTTCACTCTTTTCAATCTGAAAGCCCGTCTGCTCTTTTGTCGGAAATCGGAAATCCTTTTTCCTGGACGCGTTTCCTGGCTCCTCGCGGAGGAGACCGGGGAGAAGACACGCTTCGCGCATCAGACCGCAACCGGACCCGGGACACAATAGGATTTTCATCAGTTTCCACTTTTGTTGAGATTTTGAAACGAGATGTTTAATTGTTCATCTTAGTTTCAATCGTTTGCTCTGGGAAATTTTTCAGCGATTTGTTTTATGATTGATGCTGTTATCCATTGAGAGATAAAAAAAATAAGCTATGTAAAACCCGATTTGAAGAAATCCATCCTTAAAGTGTATTTTATTTTAGCATTAGTTCTAGTTTATTAGAATAGAATTTCAAGTAAATCCTGGACGGTGTCAAAATGTGAAGAACAGGCCTGAAGCTGTTTGAGAATTCTTCAGACATTTTGTAATCTTATCTAAAACAGGTTGGACAGGCAGCTGATGTTGAAGATAAAAAATGATGATGAGAATGTGTCTGTTTCGGTTTCAGATCCAACAGAAAATCTGTTGAAGGACAGCAAAGGAACATCATGGGGTCCGATAAACACTGGCGTACAAAAAGGTAAGCGGATGGACTGGGTGATTGTGGCAGCCTCACAGAACAGGTCACACATTATTTACAGCTATTTCTAATTTTCACAGTTCTCCATCACAAAATCAACAATGAAATAATAAAAATAGGCCTAAAAAATAAACGAACTGATACACGTTTGGACATAAATTTTAAAACAACCGATGACGTTTACTGCTATAAAGTTCTGGTAATTACAGCAGGATTAAAATGTTTTGGAGGATCCTTGAAGGGAATAATTAAATATATGTCTCATTCATATCTACGAAAATGGAATCCATTAAAAAAAATCTTTTATAATTCACATTCTGGGTTTCCAGGTGTAGTATATATAATATGTATATATTTGCCGGTGATAGACTGATAAAATAGATCAATAGATTTATGGTTACATATAGAGGAAAACGTAAATATTAATAAACCAGATTTAACTAATATAAATCCCCACATTTGTTATTGGATAGAGCCGAAATTAACACCGCTCAGAGCTGAAGAGGCGTTTTAAAAAATAATAAATGACACGTTTTAGTGATGATGATAATAATAATAAATAAACAAGTAGGAACAAATAATATTTTAAATATACTAACATCTATAAAGCGGCACGATACATGTATTGATTTATTAATTCGACGAATAATGATGTCTGCAAGGGGGCATATGGTGATAAAAAAAAGAGAAAATAAAAATAGAAATAAAGAAAGAAATAAAATAAAATAAATAAATAAATAAATGAAATAGCATCAATATCCAAAATCTATGCAATACAAAACATGTATTTGCATAGGTCCCATTTAAATGACGTGGACATATGAATCACATGAAATGTGATTTTAACAGCATCAACGAATTCTATATACGCCAAAATTTTAAACAAAACTATATAATATAATACAATATAACAAAATTATGTTTTGCTCATTCATCAGTAATTTGCCTATTAATATCTAAATTGCTGATAAAATGTTAAGTGAGGCAACACGTTTTGCGTTTTCTATATTTTACTGAAGGTCAGTGAACAATGACACATTATGATGATGTGTTTTCATATCGTTCATCACCGGTGCTTGTTCTCCGCCTGGCTCGTGAACCGTGCGTGTTTGTGCCGCAGGCAGCGGGCAGATCCAGCTGTGGCAGTTCCTGCTGGAGCTCCTCTCCGACAGCACCAACATGTCGTGCATCGCCTGGGAGGGAACCAACGGCGAGTTCAAGCTCATCGACCCGGACGAGGTGGCCCGGCGCTGGGGGGAGCGCAAAAGCAAACCCAACATGAACTACGACAAGCTGAGCCGGGCGCTGCGCTACTACTACGACAAAAACATCATGACCAAAGTCCACGGCAAGAGGTACGCCTACAAGTTCGATTTCCACGGCTTGGCGCAGGTGTGCCAGCCGTCCACCACGGAGCAGGCCATCTACAAGTTTCAGGGGAACTTCTCCCCGATCCCCTTCTCCGGGATTTCCAAACTGAACCTCGTGGCTCCCGGCGTGGGGCCGTCGGGTTTCTCCTACTGGCCCGGCACCCCGTCGGCGGCCCTGTACCACAGCCACAACCTGCAGCCCCCGGGGCCCTTCGGCACCGTGTCCCCGTCCCACATCAGCTGCGTCAACAACATCAACAGCCTGAGCAACATCAACAACCATTACAACTGACTGCCCCTGCCTCTGTCGCACAGACTGGGAGAACATCATCAGGGCAGAGAGGCCGCCTGTGGTTGTGTACAGGCGAAAATACGGTTTGATTTGGTTTGTTATTTACAGACACCGTGTTGTTTTGTGGAGTCATTGTGGCCTCCACATAACGGAAGACGCTCAAACAACAAGTGTATGTAAAGTAGACTCCTAAAATCTTGTACGAACAGATCGTTTTTATTTATTTATTTTTTTGCAAAACCAACAGCAAAGCTTTTTTTTTTTTTTTTTTTTAAGGACATGTAATTAAACCAGTCAAATAACGCACAGTGATTTGAGAAGCAACAATTAACTTATATTATATTAAAATTTGGCCATGAATAAAAAGGTAATATTTCCTTATTCCTGCCACAAGCTGTTAAATTAACTAGCACAGATATCCGGCTCCATGTGGGAGAACTGTCTTCATCATGAACAAATGGCATATTCCTAAAACATGAGCTGTGTCTTTTATCACTGTCAATTCTCATTCTTTTTCTCCTCTTTCCTGTTTCTCATCCTTTCCTATTTCCAGCTCTGGGTTGGATTTTGCACGCGAATGTGTGAGTACCCTGAGGAAGAACTCATGCTTTTACTGGACTGCTGGCGCCACCTGATGGTATTATGAAATAGCCAAACACACGCTGGACTAAATCTTTTCCAGTTTTACTAAATATCATCATCACTATACAACCACCATTATATCACCTGGAAGAGTCACCCTGAATGTGTTCTGTTGTTACTTTACTCCAGACGTCACCATGAAAATACCCATCAAAGAAAATACAACCCCACTCACCTGCAATAAAAAAAAGAAAAGTGTAGAGTTATTTGTGTGACATAGGCTCAAACGTGAATAGTAACAGAAAACTGTGAATCTTCGAACTATTCTGTAAATACTGTAGGATACGGACTGGCTCAGGCTGCTTCTTAGTGATTTTGAAGTGACTTACAGCGCATTCATTGACAAATGCTCATGTAGATGAACCTACTGTACCGATGGAAAACAAGCAAAGTAAATAAAAACAGACTTTTAAGAGCAAACCTCTTTGTCTTGAGCTGTCTGCTGATGTCCTTTTGCTTCATCCATCCACACTCCACAGTGCTGTTGGAGAGTTTTCTCAAATGCGCATATTTTGTGAGGTTTTTATTCATGGAATAGACATTGTGTCAATAAAGACACAAAGTGACTGATAGGAGGGAATACATACTGTTTTACACAGCGTTGGTATGTGGTTCTGAATTTCCAATATGAACCAACTCATTAGATATTAAGAATGAAGTTTCAGTGACTTTTTCTATTTGCGAATACAAAAAAAAAAAAAAAAAAAAGACAAAAATGAGGCAGATTCTACTGATTTAATATAAATATTCTACTTCTACTGATATCCAGATGCTATGCAGAGGTGTGCTTCGGTCAAACACATGTTGTTTTTTCACATTTCACATTCAATGTCAGCCACCTGTGTATTTTTATGTTTAGCTGAGTTAGACAAACAGCCTGATGGTCTCTGAAGTGAAATTGTATACACTTCATAAGTAAAAGCGTTTAAGACACAGAACAACAATGCTAAATTCCACAAATATCATATTTGCAGTATCACATGGGAATATCACCATTCATTATGCATTATCTAGTGCATTGCTCCTTTCTACGTTTTTCCAAAGGTGGTGTAGCATATGGCTGGACCGTACTGTGACATACGCCTTATCAGCCACACGGTGGCGCCATAACTCTTCCACACAACAACACTGCTTACATAAGCAGGCGAGAACAGACTCATTCAGATCACAGAAGGTACAAACAGCACATCAATCCCGTACTGCATTGTAGACCAGAAAGGGTCTATAGAAATGTAACATATATGCATCCACGATCCAGATACTGGAAGAGAGTGTGTCTATATGAAGAGAGAGAGAGAGAGAGAGAGAGAGAGAGAGAGAGAGAGAGTGGCCCATTCACAACAACAGTGCTTATGTGTGTGCCCTGCATATTAATCAGAAAGACACTGGTGTCTCTGTAGACAACTAAACCAGTCTCTCTCAAACACACAAGCATAGAGGTGTGTATCCTGTGTTACTGATGTCCTGTACACTATGTGCTTGTTATGATATAGCAGTTGAAACTCCACGGGGACTGAGTCACTTCCACATCACGGTAATCATCACAGTCTCCTTTGGTCAGCTACTCTCACTCTAATCTCCCGTGCCTGTTGTTGCTGCTAAGCAGCGCTCATCCTCTGTCTTCTTCTTGCATAACATACTAGGTGGGTGTTTTCCCTGCAAGCCAAAGGATTAACAGCATGAACATGGAAGACTAAGGAGTGAGAAGGAAACATGGGAGGGAGGAGGAGGAGGAGGAGGGGTGGAAAGAAATAAGAGAGGAATATTTTTGTACTTCCAGCAAAAATAATGAGATGAAATTCTGTGTAAGTTGTAAATAAGCAAAAAAAAAATAAAAAAAATAAAAAATAGATCTCAGCAATTCACTGACTTCAGATCTAAATGTTATCAGGTTGGTATCCTTGTTTAGATATATTCATATTGAGGCTATCAGTAAGGTGACGCAGTGGCACAGTGGTTAGCACTACTGCCTCACAGCATCATGTTTCAGAAAGGTTCTCCCTCCTGGTGCTCCAGCTTCCTCCCCCAGTCCAGAGATCTACATGTTTTGGTTAAGGTAACGTCAGCTCAGATTTGGCTCCAGTCCTCAAAGTTGCCCTCAGGTTTTTATCTTACTTGTTATTCCAAAAACAAACACACAAAACATGCCACATTACATCACCATTTTTCATATCAAGTCCAATTACCTTGGAATTTTCTGAATGAGTTTTCAGCGTCTTCTTGGAACTGAGTGATTTCAGTTCATGTCAGCGTGTAGTAAAATCTTAAACGCATTTAAGATGTCTGAAGGAAATTTTTTACAGTGACCAAGATGAGCAGATCAGATATGTGACAACTAAAAGGTTAGCGCGCCGTGTTGGATTCACAGGCGATGAGCTGTGCTGATGTGCTGAGGAAATGAAGGTGAAACGGACATTATGAAAAAGGAAAAAGTTTTCAGTTTGGCATCAGCAGCCTGTAACCTCAGAGCACTTCATCATCAGGAGGAGGAATCTGAGTTAACCAAGCTGAATTTCTACCACAGGCAAAACAGCATACAGCATATGAGAATGTCAGATGGTGTGAGGTAAAGGGGCAAATCCATGGTTACCATTACTCCAACCCTA
Source organism: Echeneis naucrates (assembly GCF_900963305.1). Taxonomy (NCBI): domain Eukaryota; kingdom Metazoa; phylum Chordata; class Actinopteri; order Carangiformes; family Echeneidae; genus Echeneis; species Echeneis naucrates. Next base: position 16,158,173 of record NC_042531.1, on the reverse strand, counting down.
GTTATCTAAAAATAACACTCTTTTATTGTATTTGCTCAAATTTCATTATATTCTGGAACATATCCAAGGTCTCTATGTCTCCGCAGCGCACATTATTACTGTTACTGTTGCCGCTTTGTGTGGCTTTGTTTGAAGTGTTGCAGTCACTGAGTCATTCGTCCAGCTGGAGAGTGGAAAGTGGTAATCAAGGCTCAGCTAAATTAGAACATTACACCTACATGGTGCTGATTTAGAGCTGAGAATAGGAGGCACAGAGAAGAAGGAATGAGGACGGGAGCGAGACTCAAAGAGGGACGGTGAGGATTGAGAGAATAAAAGGGATGACCAAAGGATTTTACCCATTTTATGTCTGGCCAGACCTACAATCTGTCAGGTGGCAACACAAATGCAGCTCTGTGGATAATGGTTTAATTCACCCTTTGTGTGTCCGATGTGAAAAAAAGCCAATGAACTACACGTGATGAGGTGAAATCTCTGAGAAAACACAGTTTCCCAATGAAAATATTGTGACATTAGCATTACTAAGTGCCGTGTTATTTTGATGGGTTTTAGATATTGTCTGCATAACTCATTAAGATTAAATCTAAACCTAAAGAAGATTTAGAAAATGTACATCTGTAGGAAATGTGGAGCGCTGAAAATAATTTATAGTCATTTCATAGTAAGTCTGTTTGTAGTACTAAGCAAGAATCTCCTCACCTTCCTATTATTCCGCTGTGAAGGTGATAATTGACTTTCATATGAGCCATGTGTGGATTTCAAGTGGCCTAAATGTTGCAAATATGAAAGCTTGAAGACGGCTGTTTGAAATGTTGATTTCTCCATTTAGATAATGGTCTGGGATGGGAACCCTTCTTCACTTTAAAATCCAAGGTCAGGTTTTTTCTCTTACATAAAACTAAATGGATGAATAATCATGCAGATTAATGCAGCATGAAATGATTCACCGGTAAATCATCAAGAAGAAAAAATAACAATGAACGCTGTGTAGGTGTGTGATGAATGAAGGAATTAGTGCACGGCTTTGGCTGTGTTATATCATGTATAACACCTTGAATTTAATTACAAAAATGGTGTTGTATGTCTGACAGCCAAGCATTATATAAGATATACAGAATGTAACATGACAGGAACGGAAGCACATCGCTCTTTAACGGCTGCAAGATGAATTTACGGCATTCTCCTGCTGAACCAGTTTCATCCTGCTGTGTAAAAGTGGCGACAGCTTCTCACTGCAACCTGACACTGAAGTAATCTAGTTAAAGAGATTAGAGTGGACATTATGTAGCAAGACAGGTAAAATAGACATAATCCCTATGGGGTGTTTGGACAGTTGGCACAGATTTGGCTGTTTTAACAATGACAGGTCAAAGAAAACGTCTGTTCCAAGACAGTTGAAAATAAAGAAACTCATTCAAATAAGGATGGAGCAGATGTTTGGTAAACATCTTCTGATGATTTTAAAATTCCAAGATTTCAAATTCACAGTGTCTCTCCTGATGGAAGAATAAATGATTCTTTATTCGAGTAAATGTAACAATTAATTGAAAAAGAAATTGCAAGTCAGAGTTCTACAAAAAGAAAAAGAACAGATTGAGCTGATGAACTAATCAACTATCAACTATGAAATACTGGCTCTCTGTCACTGATGACATTATAAGGTGATACATACTGATACCTTACTGCATAAATAGCCTTCTATTGCTGTTTCATGTTGAGGTCATGTCACTTTTAGGTCAAGAGAATTTAGTATTTTAGGAAGAAATAGAGACACAGTGTGAGGAATTCTTTCCTTCGGGTCTCAAACAGTTATTTAAATGAAACCATTTTTTTTTTATACAAATCAGCCTTAATTGGGGCCAGCAGACAAAAATATTCAATAATTTTAGCTGTCAGATGAATTTAGAGGTGAATCAAAAACATTCACACCCCCCAGAAACCAACAGAAAAACTGCAGCTGCAGTAAAACACTTTTCATCTTTTCATGTACTCTGGTTTTGTATTTGTGCTTGAACTATGATATAATATTGTCTTGTCTTTCCTTACTGCTGAAAATTACAGAAGGAAAAAAAAAAAAAAAAGACAGCAGAAAGGAGAGCCACAAGACAGGTAAGTCAGAAAAGATGGAGAGTCGTTGGACGTGGACGCATGCCTGCACCGACAGACGTTCACAAACACACTGTGCGCCCCGCACTATTGATCACCACAGTGTGTATGTGCGGTGCAGTTGCTCAGCCCACACTCAGCCAAACACAGCTCACTTTGTCCAGCTCTCATTCACTTACCTACCAGTTACTATAGAGACACGGCTGAGAAGAATGCAGAAAAGCAGGCTGGCAGATAGAGATGCGTGAAACCTGGGTTGAATGTTAACAACGAAGAGAAGAGGGCTGACAACACTGCACAGACTGGGAGGCTGTTACATAACACTGCTGCAGGATTCTGCCATGAAATCAAGCTTGGTGGACCTGGATTAAAAGAAAAAACGAAGAGATTTGACAGGAAAGCTGTTTTCATCATCACCAACATGATGTGATCCTTTCCACTGAGTCCCTCACCTGTGTGACCTGTGAGACCAGCATCTGCAAATCTTCTGTGCCAGTTCCCGTGTAAAAATACATATGAACAAAGTTTAAGGGTGCAAATTCAAAGAGAAATGGATACTTAATGCCGTTTACAAGCAGTCAAGACAACAATATTATATCAAAAATTATAAATGACTGACTATATGGCCAGAAGCTGCCTTCAGACTCTTTAGTTCAGGGAAGTCTATTCTTACAACAGCTGCAGTTTCAAATACTTATTTCAGATTGAGGAAATAAATGGTGGATTGAGCTTGTTTTTTCTTTTTTTTGCAGCAGTATTGGATGCATTTATTGGCAGTAAGTGAAATGAATGAAACTGTATCTGTATGCCCTCTCCTGTTCCCTCCCATATGCTCATTTTGTTTTGTTTCTCAATGTCCTTGTTCCATTTTTGTTCCAACCCCGCTACCTCTACCTACTTCACAAACTATTTCACTCATGTTCCCTTTCTGTCATGATCTTTTTTTTTTTTTTGTAAATGTTGTCTGCTTTACTCCCTTTTTGTTCTTAAAATAGGTGATGTATTTCCCTATTAGACTAACAGAGACAGAGAGGGAGGGAGGGAGGGAGTGAGAAAGTCACAGACAGTTCTGAGACTGCAGCAGATTCTAACCAATCACATGAAGGAACCTTCCAGCCCATGTGGCTTATTCATAAAACTCTCATCCAGTGCATCGTCAACATACACTCCATATGCTGGGCACTGGGCGATCTTCTGAAACTTTGTGATCTGTTTTTTTTAACTAATATTGGATTTATTTTTCTGCATCACTGTCAGAAATGAAGTGTTAGCAGCAGCTGAACAGAGGAGCACATACAGATTCTCCTTCATTTTTGTTACAGTTGACTTTCTCACTGTTTAGTTGTCTGTGTTCCCGTTTCTGATGTGACCCCAATTTCAATTTCCGGGACACGCAGATAGGATACCTAAAATATCCTTTATATGTGTCAGCATGCTTCACTGTCCTCTGTACACACCACAAATACTTCAGCTGCTTTCATTCTAGGATGTAGCATAGCTGCTTTGTCAGCTTGGCTGTTTGCTTGTAGCTCCATGAATCTCTGAATAATGTAAAGATTTATTGGAGGAAATCTTCTGATCTGATGATAAGAAGAGGTATTTTAGTCACCTTTATTTGGTGCAATAAGGACGCTGAAATAGGATTGTGTGGCTATGTGCGGGAGGTTTGTTGTTTCTCATTGCTTTTTTTTTTTTTTTTTTTTTTCTCCTGCCCTCTTTTTGGTTTGGATGAGCGTGTACTTCATAGTCACTCCCAAAACCTTTTCATGTAATAATAAGCCGACCTGATGAGCTTTAGTTTCATGGCAACCGATGACAGCTCAAGAGTTTCAGTCTCATGGCAACCTCATGGCAAGCATATTCGTTATGGATTTTTTTCAGTTGCATAATCACGTCTCAAGGGCTCCCTTCAAAACAAGGATTAGTGGGTGTATGAGTGGATAAGAGGTTGTCCATATTAATTACGACTTCAGCAAACTGCGCTGGTACAAACCTGGGATGCAAGCATGTGTGCGCATGCATTAAGCTGTTTAAAGTGGATACACACATCAACATCAGAACAATACGACACGACAGCAATATGGACCGGAGATCCTACATACGTTTGGATTTATTTCACCATAGTCACCATAAACAATTTTTCATTTACCTTTTATTAACATATATAGAGAGTGGATGTGACTGTGGCACAACACCACAGACAACACACATTTAAATATTACTTTCCATAGCTGACATAAAAGAAAACTATACAAAAGTTGAATCCACGCATGATCATCCTAAAGCAGTGACAGTAACTGTGAACTTGATGGCAAACACTCCAGCGCCTGAAAGGAAACACCGGCACATGACCACTGTGTTATATTACTGTGCAAAACAACAAAGGTTTGTTCACAGCTGTGCAAAAATAGCAGCATTATATTCCACTTTCCAAACGATTAAAACACAACACAACATCATATTGATCGCTTAGACTGACCCCTACACTGATTGCTAACGTTTTGCCCTATAAGTTTGGTTTCAGCGTTGGAGTCAAATCACCTTTAGCTTATAGAATCTGCAAATAATAACACAAACCGTCATCTCCTGTCACTTACACACTTAGCGTTTACATGATGAGGGAACACCCATCTGAATTTGATCAAAGTGAAAATGAATTTAATCCAGCAAAATGAGGATCAAAGCACATTCATACGCCATTTGACCATTTAGCTTTGTTTGTTTTTGTGATGCTTGAACTATGACATTTACAGTGACCTTCCAAACAGGCTGAGGAAAAAGAAACAAAGAAACAAATTTAAAATGTGGGATAAGTACACGCAAACCACATCGTCGCAGGAAAAAGTTGGCACATTTTTGAGCTTTAAAAAACAAAATCTCTCAAAAAACTGTACATTCATCCATCAGTCTTTAGTTGACTATCGTTGACCTCTGCAATATGTTGCAAAGCAATACATCACAGTCGCCAATATGGATGCAGAAGTCAGACATAACAGAGGCCTCAGGTTGATCATGTTGTTCTGCAGTCACCTGTAGACCCCTTCAGTGCAGATTATCACATTCTAGGGAAAATAATCCCTTCAGGATTTCCCCCCATGTTCAATTGGAACCAATGGCCCACTTACAGATACAGTACTACAGCATCACATTGACAGGCGACAACAAGTTATTCCAATTCAAATCTCAGGTATTGTCATAACATATTTGTTGGTGTGTTTTTTTCCTTATATCAACAGCGGAGATGAAAACATTTATATTCCAACCAGGTATTAAAATAGCCATACATAGGCTCGAGCATGTTTTTTTTTTTTTTTTTTCTGTAGGAGGAACCCTTTAGCATCCAGTCAAGATCTGTAGATGGTAACATGCTTTTGAACTATGATGCCCATTGAAAAGTATTTACACTTCACAACAAGCCAATGTCCCTGTAAGAGAATGTGGTCCTGGTGTCTGTTGTGTGTCCAACAACTTAACTGACCTATCAGCTGGCTGAAACTTTATAAAGCACAATATGCTATACACCTCTGCTCGGGAGGTTTAGGCTTATGTGCTGAAGGTATACTGGCCCGACTATGGTCCTCTTAAGCCACACTTGGCTCTGTTGTGGCAAAGTGTGTGTGTGTGTGTGTGTAGGGGGGGCGGTTAATGGCTGCTCAGGTCAGCACCTCGGACAGCTCCGCCTCCTGAGTCCTATTCTGGTGCTCCATGGAACCTCTGCTCACTGCGACAGCCACTCACTCACCCTGAAAGGAGGCCAGTCATGAATGAAACGGGGATTTCAGAGTCACTTACAAGGCGATTTGTACCACGAAGTCAATCCTTGCGTCACTCAAAGGGACAAGACAAAAGAGGACACTAAACCATTGGCATGCAAATTTATGAAATCTCCTACACTGTAGCCTAAACACCATACTGAAGTTGTTGATCACGAGAGAGAGAGATAGAGAGACATTCAGCCCACAGGCCTGGAAACCTTCAGCGTTGGCCCTTTCGCATCAAAACCACCGTCGTGTGGTTTTGCAAAACAGAAAAAAAAAAACGTCTTATGAATAAAACACCGAACGAGTTGTTCATTTCCCATCTCAGCGATCCAGGTTTGAGTCGCTGCTGTCTCGTTGGTTTTTGAGGTCCTGGAAGACCTCGGTGAAAAAGTGCGGGTCCGCGTTGAGCTGCAGCATCTTGGAACTCAATCTGTTGATGATCCGGAGCGACGTCTCCCAGAAAACGTCCTTGTTCGACTCGTTCATGAACGGCTTGAGCGGGTAGGAAATCTCGTTGCCCATGTAGGAGTAGGCGAGGTAGAGGCAAGTCTGAAAGGTGCCCTGCAGCTCGGCCGGGCTGTCGATGCTGTCCTCCACCGTGTCCTGGCACAGCAGGTACACGAACACCACGTTGGCCGGCGTGATGAAGCCCTGGTCCTGCCAGCCCTGCAGCAAAAGAGTCCGGTCTATGTTCCGGAACCAGAGGATCACCTCCCCGCTGTTCAGCTCCTTCAGTTTGTAACACCTGCGGCACATGAAGTCCCCGAGGCAGCGCAGCAGCTCTCCGGTAGAAGCCTGGATCACTATCCGCCTGGGCGACACCAGCGACAGGCTGCTGGGCTGCTTCTGGACCGAGGAGAGCCTCCCGTTCTGGACGCCGGCCTCGCCGTTCTGCGCGGGCACGGTGGGCACCGGGACCGGGATGGGCGCTTTGGGCTTCTTCTCCTCGGTCTGCTGGGTCTTCCTGATATTCTCGTTGTTCAGCTGGGCCACCTGGCTGGACGGGGGCTGCGGGTTTGGGGTCACTTTCTTGGCGCTCTTCTTGGCGGAATTGGCCACCAGTTTCTTCCAGGACAGAGAGACGAACATCGAGTGGCGTTTGAGGCTCTTGTCGTTCTTCAGTCCGTCTCCCGCGGCTTCGGCGTCCATGATGGACGCCTTCTTGGACGCGGGGGAGATGGAGAGGACGGTGCCCATGTCTGCGGCAGAAAGGGAGAGCCTCGGAAGTGTGGATGCTGCTGCTGCTGCTGCAACTTCAGGCTCTTCTGCGCGGTGAGAGGCGGTGAGAGGAGAGTCACGCCAGAGACTGAGGCTCCATGGAAGCGTCCCCTTCCTCCGTGTGGTGGCGCCGAGACGAGCTGGATCTGGACCGGCACTGATGTTCTGTCGGCGGCTCGGGCAGGAGCTGCGACACGGTCCGCCGGCTGATGAGTGGCCCAGACCCGATTGATGAGTGTAAGCGAACCGCAGAGCCGCAGCCGCCGACTGACAGCGGAGCCAGCCAATGAAAGAGCCGATCGATGATCCAATCACCACGGGCGTTGTTTTTAGGTCTGAGTTTCCATTTAGAGTCTATTTATAGGTTATGAGGCACTTGAGAGCTTCAGGTGCTATTTCTCTCCTCTTAGTCTTACTTTGGAAAATTGGTCCTCTCCCTGTTTCCCCTCTGTCTCTGACGTTGCTATGATGCTATGTACAGGACTTGCTTATTGACTTGATTATCAGCCTGTAGGTCAGAACTGCATATATCCTGTTTGGGTTTCATTCCTGGCAGCCATTGATCCAACTAAAGCTGTGACATATTCTTCACACTCCCAGAACAAGTAACAGAGAAAAAGGAATAAATACAAATTCTCCAACTTATCTAAAAACTCAACACTTTAACCTGAGTCAAGCAACTGCATTTGAAACTGATTTCAAAACATCTGAAACCACATGAGCATTTCATTCTTCCCTCAGTAGTTATAAAATAAAAGAATCTTCCATGGAGCATTTTTGGAGAGACCGCTGCACAAAATATTTGTGCCAACTCTGAGAGAACTCAACTCAAAAATCTTCTCCAGAATGCATTAATGATTAGTTCCAGTTATTCTGACGCACGTCTGATTTCTTCTTTACCTAAACGCCTATTTAATTCTTATTACAGAAGAAATATCAACTCGTGATTCTGTGGAGTAGGACACAGTAAAGAGTGCATGGCATGTTGGAGGAAAGTCTGTGATCCAATTACCCGAAGCTGAAGTGGCATCTTCCCACCAGTTACATGACTAACCTACTGTCTGATCCCTCCACTCAGCATGAAATGGAAACAGTTACAAATAGCACTGAAAGTCTAACACCTACGAGCCAATGCTATGTAAATGGATGATAGCTTAGAATTAAGACATTCCACTCTGAGTTTTATATATGAACAGAACATTTAAGGTAAAATCAATCCTTTACCTTTATAATAGCCTTTACTTTTTTCAGTGTGCAGCATGTGGAATTTGACTTCTAATGCCAACTTGGATGATGCATAGTAAGACGCTGTGAGGCACCACATACATACAAAGGTGACGCACAATCCTGCAGCATTTAATCCACAAAGTTTTGTAAAAAGGTAAAAAGGTTTCCAACAAAGCATTCAGTTTTTATTTGGACGATGAAATGCAAACCTATTATCAGGAACAGTATGTCTGAATGCAAAGAAGACATGTATGGATACACAGGTTGAATCAGATCTTGTCCTGTCAAACAAACATAGAAAAGGTCACATTACCTGTAAATATTTATTTTTTACTCTACGTTGCAAGTAATCCACCATAATACATTTTTGTATACATGTACATTTGTATCATAATACAATAATTTAGATTTTTCTCCATATACAAAACCACCATCACGTTTACAACCACAGATCTCAAAAGCATACTCTAATTATCATCACCAGTGTCATATAATAACAATCGAACCCAAATTCACACATCAGTCACTGCAAATAAAATGGCTGTTACACCTGTTGAAATTGTAAAGCCAAGAAAATATGTTGTGATATACGACTGAAGTACGAAGGTTATCCAAGACAATCTTCTGCAAATTCATACAGTAGATGAAACTGCCCCAAACTGCACCACTTCTTTTGATCATGCCAACGTTTGATCCAACACATCATAAATCAGACGGTGTTCAAAGGAAATTCTTTCATCACAAATCAAACAAAGCGCAACAGGATGTAACAGAGGAATAATCTCAATGTATTAACCATTAAGGATAAAGGTTTTCTGGCTCCATTTTACATCATTATGTAGATTCCAAAGAAAAGGGATGTCCAAAGGATTAGGGGATGGGGAGGGTTAGAAGAAGAGAACAATATTGCATGTGTTTTTGTCATCTTTCCTCAATTCTTGGTCATCTGTGTTTCCCTTTTTTTTGTTTTTTATATTTTTACTTAATTTTTATAATTTTATATTTGATTGTGTATCATATCATTGTGCAAATGCAGAGTGAAAAGAGTGCATGCACATTGTATGCATATACATATATTGCAGTAGAAAATTCAATAAATAAATTCTAAATTGTGCAAATCACTTGCTAAAATAGATGAATATCAATTTCACAACCTGTAGCCATCTCACTGCTGCTACAAAAAACAACATCAATTTGTGCTAAGTCAAGTTAGAATTTCTGGCTGCTCACTGAAAAGGAAGTGACAGAGACTGACAGAGCAGACTATCACACAAAACAAAACCATCTGTGAAGCAAAAAACAGTACCAAGAGAGTGACTGCTGAGGAAGGACCATTCTCAGAAAAAAACATGAAGATCCTTAGCAGATTTTCCAAAAAGTTGTCCACAAAGACAACTTGATAAGTAATTTTTTCTGTTTAGCAAAGTTAAAGAAAAGGACTCAAGGAGGAAAGTGGTAACTGATGGTTGGAGAAAGATTTGTCATGCAAGGAAGATGCTGGAGGAGGAAGACGGGAGCACATAGTTTCACTGATTACGTGTGCAGGTGAAGCCACAAAGACAAGGAAGGAGGCAAGAGTGGGACTGAAGATGGACAAATAATGTTTAATTCAACTATTTATGGATTAGTGATGTCGTAGCAGTCACATAAATCATAAATGTGACAGGTAAAACAGGTAAGAAAAAAACAGATATTGCACCATAAATACGCATTTAACCAACAATGAATGTCTCAAATCGAGAAGGAATGTTGCAAAATAATCGACACAAGGTATATGGCATTAGGCATAATGCCTCAGTTATTCAATGGTAACTGAGCTAAAAGTAAAAAGAGGAAAATTATATGTTTTATATTCAGACTTCTTGCAGGGAGATTCTTCCACAGTGGATACATTTTCTGTCTTGGCTTCTTTGGGTGAGTTTGCCTCCTGGTGGTGAATCAATGCAAGTACTAAAGAAGAAGCAGCTTCGGCTCTTCTCTGAATTACTCCTACAGTATTCCATTCTTTGTTACAATAAACTCATCTCACTCAAACATTCATTTTTGACTCCCCAGATTAAAATGTGTTTTCATTTTAATGTACCGACATGACATCACAACAGTGTACTGGAAAATATATTTCTTAAAGAAAAATATCTTTCATATGTTACAAGTGTGTTGTGTTGTGTGATTTATCTTTAGTCAGGCAGCAGCCAACATGGTGGACTGAGAGAGTTTCAAAGCTGGTTTTGGGGTGCTCAATTAAAACCTTTTTCTTGAATATATATTTTGAACAACATTATCAGTCAAATGTGAAAATATAAATTAGAGATTGGATCATGATGCCTGGAAGACGACCTGTGTCTCTTCAAACAGCTAATGAGTCTTAAACAAACTGTCAGCCTGTATTTGAGGCAGACAAGTAACAAGCTGACCACCGGAGAGCAGTCACATCCAGTCAACTGCAAATCTGCCCAGACTGTGAGGAAACATTTGATCTAAATGGTGATGTTTCCTGTCAGCAGGCGTCTTCATCCCCTCATCCTAACATTTAATTAGTTATAGTGAATCTGTGGGATGATATATAAGACAGAATGACTGAAGAGAGGAGGACTGGAGGTTTCTCAGACTAATATCAGCTTTAGTGACAGAATTCTCCTGTCATCTAACTGAGGCTCTGCCAACACGACAGCGGGAGTGAGCAACACTGACAGGAGGAAGATAAAATTGACCTGTATTTAAATGTTAGCCCCGAGGGGGTTGGAGAATTATATAACACAAACGAGTTGGACAACTATTCTAAAACTATGAGACCTTCTTGTGAGATGCTTATTTGGTTTGAATAACTATTTCACTTTGAACAAGTTTTTGTATTGTTCGGTTTATCTCCTGCCTTTGCCTACACACACACAATGTGAGAAATGATGCCTATTTAATTACCTAAAAAGAAAAAGTAGTGAATTTAAACAATAAATGTTGATTCAACTTGTGAGAGCAGTCACAGGGAGACCTGACAAGATCTTTGCGTGTGTGTGTGTGCATACTGTGCAGATCAAATAGAAGTAAAGGGATTGGGTGTCTTGTGTTACTGAAGACAGGTCTGTCAAAGCTGGTGGGAGGGATTAGCATGGCTGACATGGGCAGGTGAAGACAATATACAGCCTAGAAAGATCAGTGAGCAGTAGGCAGGTGGGATCATACAAACACACACACACACACACACACAGAGAAAGAGAGAGCGAGAGAGAGAGAGACGTGCACACTCAGATGAACAGGTGGGTCACTGTGAATGCCACAGACTTGTAAAAGAGGCTACATCTTTCATCCTGTCCACAGCTGCATGACCATGGAGTTGCTGACAATGACCCCCCCCCTCGCACACACGCACACACACACGCACACGTTTGTCAAATATTTCCGTTTTTCCATTACAAAGCTGGACTGTTAACACCACAGAACGGGGCTGTTCATAAAAATTGTTATGGTTTCATTGAACGGGGCTATCACAAGCTGAGAAGATACATTTGTGTACGGCCCTCTGTGCTGCAGTTATGTGGCTTTTGTTCATCTGATCTGCTGCTTCTTGTGACATCAGAATGTCATGGTCAAATGCAGCAGGTGAAAGTAACTCTTTTAGTAAGTCTTTCACTTTAGATTTCATCTACTTTATCTATTTCTACATGCTTCTAATCCTCCATATTTAAGAAGAGCACGACTTACTGTGCAGATGCTGGGTGCTTTGTAGACAGAAACCTAAGTTAAAAATGAGTATTTTTGCTAATGTAACATCGCCATAACAGTAATGCGATAGAATCTCTGTGATAATAATTAATAATTCAGGATTACTTTTCATTCTTGCCTTTAAATTTTTTTCTGGTAAATAACAAATTGCAGACAATTTACTTGGAAATTGGAAAATGGTCATATATTTACAGAAATATCTTGTCTGTTTGACATTATATACAGTGGCTTTGAGACTATTTTCCCACAATGGAAAGATTGCTGTGTTAAAAGTCAATGAACGTAAACGAAAATAAAATGTAACAGTGTTTTTTCTGTGTATGTTGTATTATCCATCTATGTGATTGTGAAAAGCTCTTCTTTGAAACAACTTTCATTGTCTGTGTCAACAAGAACAAATGGAACTCAACAATACGTGATGAGCTGATAAAATGATCCTTGATAAAATACAGTTCCATGCTGAGCATCTCCCACCAGCACTGGTACTCTTACACTTGGATGCAAGAGCAGTTTTGTGCATTAAAAAAAACATAATGGACGCCATCTTTGAAGCAAATGAGATTCGGCCACCCTGTTCAGGCATATGTAACCTGCGACAGCACAAAAGAAGCATCTGGCGCTAACCCTACCTGCAACTTCCCATTGAATTATGTAACAAAAGACAAAAACAATGATATCAAAACGAGGCTTTAGTGCCGTACTGAATCAATCAAACACAGCCAAGTGATCAAAGGGTATGATCTCTCTCTGTCTCTTTCACAGACACACACACACACACATACAGGGAGAGTTATGGGTGTATGTAGGCCCTTCCTCTCAATTAAAGTCCTGTCCTGTACTGTTGAGGTTCAATGTTATAAATACAAGGGATGTTAAGCATTCAAATGCTTTGATGTTCTTATCTGGGTCAGCCAAAAGGCAGATGAGGACGGATAAAAAAACGGACAAAAGGCCATCAAAAAAATTATTGTGCGTAAGTTATTTTAACCCTTTAATGTCCTCACCAAGAAAAAAAGCAATGGAAAATTATTTCTTTGCACTTTTTATTTCATTAGGACAATAATAACAACAATATATAAATATATATTTTTTTAAGTTTTTAAATTATAGGCCTCTACCAAACAGCTGAGCAGGATATTAAAGGGTTAAGCCCTTCTTGAGGTACAAATGATGTGTTCCACATAAACACAGATTAGGGGGCACTACCCTCCATACCCACTAGGCTGTGCCCTTGTCTGGGAATTGGGAAATATTTTGCTTGTATAATAGTCGGACAAAGATATGCATTTATAGGCAGGGCTTATCTTAAGTGGCCAGACAGATGATAAGAGGATGATAATAAATCAACAACAACAACAACAACAACAACAACAACAACAACAAACAAAAAACAAGACTGACACAAAATCTCAGTCTTCTACTTTGAAACACACACGCATACCCTCTCTCTCTGCTTGTCATCAACCCTTGCCCTTGATGGCATGCTGTCCAGTCCTCTTTGTCCTTCCAAAACAAACCTTTTTCACTTCTCACATCCTCTCCTGACTGGAAGAGCCTGACACAAACTGACCTAAAAATAACACCGCCTAGTAGGAGTAATTTATAAGTCTTCGAATAAATGTGTTTTCTTGGTATAATCCACCCAGAAATCATTTATTAATACCGAGCTGTATATATCAGCCCGATAGAACCCACTACAACATTTTCAGTGTCATACTACACATCTTGTCTTGGAGGCTGCTGATAACGTTTTCCTTTTTTTTTTTAATGAAGGCAAATTAGACCCAAAACGAGATAAACCTCTTTCTCCCCACCGCCCCCTTCCCCTTTGGCTGAATAGTACAGTATAGAGGTTGAGGTTCACACGCAGGTTCAAGTCCAGTCTGTTTCTCAGTTGGAACAGACCGGAGCGCTGTTTACACAGTAGGGAGATTCCTGCTCCATAGGAACAGAGAGTGAAGCCTTTGATGCTCAATAGGAGCTACCGAAAATGAACAAGAGGAGGACAGAGGGAGAATATGGTCAAGGAAAGACAGAGATTAAAGTGATGATGACCTTCCTGAAGTAACCTTGGATTGCTCCACTTGGAAGGATCACAAAATATGGGTAACAGATGTTTTATGTTTTTGTCTGTGGGCTTGTCATGCCCACCGGGCAGAGTCACTGTGATCTGTCCTGGTTTCTGTGGAATTTCTGTGAAAATTTTATATCAAACAGATGAAAACGGATCATTATGCACTATATGGATTCACATAAATGCCACTGGTTTTATTGAGCATCCCAGATTCATTGAAGGCTAACCGTGAAAACTATTTAAGGTTGCAGGTGTGAATCCATCACAGACCATCAGCTCTTCAAAAACATAAAGATAATACTCCAAAAATCCATTGTAAATGAAACGAAAGTCAACTGCCCAGCAAGCCTCAATGCAAATAGGCCCTTTCAGCCCCCCTCTTGCCTCTGGCTGTTGTATTTTCTCTGAGCCAGAGAGCAGGGAGAGCTCCAAAGTTCTGCGGCTGCTGGCCAGCTGGCTGATACATTTCTATCAACTGGTGGCTATCTGACTTCCCCTCCCTCCCACATCCTCCTCCTCCATCTTTCTCTTCATCTCACTGTTACAACAGCACAAAAAAAAAACACAATGAGATACACATGCACACACGCAGAGACAAATACTGCGTGCCTGTCAATGTGAATTATAAGGGCTCTCCCCCAAGTTTAAGTAATAATGTACCATTATTGTGAAAAGCATCACGCTTGGGATTCAGATTTCTTTCCACATAAAACAGTTGTGTAACCTGTAATAATGGGGATCAATTGTGGATGCATGAATTTCAATAGAAAACATACATGGATGGATACAAATTGTGACATCTTGTGTTTTAGCTGTAACTCTGAAGAGACCATTCGTCTTAAAGACAAGATGAACTCATGACAATCTGTATGACAAGATTATGTTTAAATGACAGCTGTCCCTGGAGGAAGGCTCCATATGTCATGACTTCTGGAGACCTCTGTGTATGCACAGTCCCAGTGCCAGGGACCTTTCCGATAGAGTTGAGGATTTTTGGCTGAATCATCTGACATATGTGAGAAAAGTCCAGTAAATGGTCTTAAATCTGAACTTAACAGAGAAGATACACATGCGATGACAGATGGTAGAGGTAATGATATCACCACTTCATATTTCAGCATTAGTGGTAAAGTTTTAGAAATGACACTTAAAGTTTTGCATATCGATCCATTCAAGTGTCTTAGTAAGGTGTTGCTCAACCTTGAACTTCCAAAACAGCTTCATTTCCTCCTTGAGTCAGACCTGTATTGGATGGATGAACAGCAGTCAAGACAAGATATCTAACTGTTTGGTGTTTTGAAAATGCTCCTGTCCAAAATACATATATTTTTTAAATCTCCCTTAGATGATCAGTTGGGTTGATATTTTGAGACCTGTTGAGGGTGCCCCCTTGCCTGTAGCTGTGAACATTCATTCATCTTCTACTGCTTATCCATTTCCGGGTCGCGGGGATGCTGGCGCCAATCCCAGCTCGCACTGGGTGAGGGCGGGGTCACCCTGGACAGGTCACCAGTCCATCACAGGGCCAACACACAGAGACAGACAGAGACCAACAACCACTCACACTCACACTCAGACCTACGGACAGTTTAGAGTCGCCAGTTAACCCAAAGATGATGTCTTTGGATGGTGGGAGGAAACCGGAGTACCTGGAGGAAACCCACATAGGCATGGGGAGGCAACAGCACTAACTGCTATGCCGCTGCGCTGCCATAGCTGTGAGCAGTTGAAATCTGAATATGACAAGAGAGCGAGCGAGAGAATCTCCAATTCTCTTGCTCATTAATAATTTGGGTGAGCTGTGAGACAGTAACTCATTTGCTTTGAATAAACTCTTATTCAGGTTTTTTCATTTAACTTGTTGCCCCGTGTCTGTATGATTATTATCCTCATCTTTGTCAACAACAGAGGGCAGCATTGTATCTTTGTTTCCTGTCCTCTGTCTTTGCTCTGAAAGCTGGAACACATGACATCAACCCCTGCATTCTCCCCTGTGAGTTACCAGAGTCCTCACCCAGGGGTAAGGAGTCATCCAAGGAAAACAAACCAAAGCAACCAAAAGGCTCTATTACTGGAATGTGGGTTAGTTACACCCACAGTGATCTGCCATCTCCTCAACAGGTGCTGCAAATATGTGGAGGACCGATTTCATTAGTTTTATTCTACTCATCAAGCTTTTAATGGAGCTTAGTAGATATATATGAACGTGGGAGGAAAAAGTGAAAATAAACTCTAAATGCCTGTCACTCAGCCCTTTCGCTCAACACTGGCAATTTTATTATTTCTATCAGATATCAAAGACAAATAAGAACAAGTAACATCTGATAGAAGTTACATTCAACAAACTAAAGCTTAACCTCTCTCACACCAATTATGTGTAATTTGTTGTTTTTGTGCAGGGAGTGTCACATATCACATGGTAGGCAGAAACACAGACTAGCTTAGCAGACAGATCACACGGCTACTGCTAATGTGGATCTTGTTATTGCAAGGGCACCCAGAGGAGCATTTCAGCCCCACAGTGGGCCTCCCTCACTGGGCCGCTATCGTCCCACATCAGCCCTGGGCTCCTTGATGTGGTTTGGGAGGACATGACGGGGCCGAGCGGGGCCCAAAGTGATCAGTCGCACAGTAACATCTGAAACCCATTTCCCCACAATTAAAGAGAGAGAGAAACTATCAGGACCAAACATCGCCCGTTTCCACGACATCCAGTCAAACATTTGCATCTCTGTGTGTATGTGTGCGTCTGTGTGTATCTGAGAGAGCTGTACCTCCCCACCACAATCACTCACAGACACACACACACACCTCCTTTCCGACCGTAAACAGTGACAGAGCTTTTCCAAATGTGTTTACTTAGAAAGAAAACCACTTGCCACCAAAAATGAGAAATATCAAGACTGATACAGGAAGGAAATAGGGAGGAAGATCGTTCAACCAGGAAAGAGATGATAGATGGAGCAGTCAGGGGGTCAGAGGGCGGCAGCAGATGATGTCAGGTTAGTGTTTTTTTTTTTTTTTTTTTTAACACACCTAGTATCATATAAAAAAGCTGGCACTGCCAAAGAGAGAAAATGTCAGTTAGATGATGCGCTGTGTGTCTACCGTGTGCGTGTGTGTATTCACATTAGCAGGCTATGCGTGTTGAGTTGCTCCGTCTGGATACTCATCGGACATCAAACGCAATAAAACAGCGAGTGAAATGGGGCTGATTGCTATCTCCAAATGTAATCAAACAATTCAAGCCACTAAAACACAGGCGCATACTCCCTCGCCACTCTCCATCACACACACATATACACACACACACACACACGCAAGCACAGGCACGCATGTCCACAGATCTCCTCGTACTCCAAACCCAGAGTAAAGGATGCAGTCTTCCACCCCTTTCTCAGTGCCTCCTCCCTGGTTCAGATCATTGGTCATGATGTACTCGCCATGTCCTTGGCCCAGGATGTACGGCACAGTCACAGAGTGCTGCTCTTTGCTGTGGTATCAGTGGTCTGCCATTTTACAAACATCCTCCAAGAGAACCTGTCAGTGAAGTTCCTATCCAGTCGAGCCAAGAGCTGCAGCTTCCCATGACCCTCAGCTTTCATGGGTTAGGTTGACCTGCAGTGAACCCAAAGATGACCTTTAAGAACTGCTCAAGGTTTTTGATCAGTTTGTCTGTTATGAATGAGGCATGAATATGATAATATCAGGTCTTGTAAAAGGCTACACATCATACTTTTCGGATTTTTTAGGTTAAGCTGCCCAGCACTCTCTGATCTTTGGTTTGGTGGCTTTCCATAATGAAAGGTGGATGCAAAGAGGGAGCTACAGAAGCAGAGAGAGGCTTTCTGATAACTTAAAATGCCTTGATCAGTAAAATGGGGATGACATCTGACACTGAGTAGGGACTAAATATCATTTTGTGGTTGGAGAAATGCTGCCAAAGATCATTCGTGGTTCAGGAACATTGGATGTTATAGGTTTGGGTCACTGTTTCAGGTTTGTCGTCGGTTTTGCTCATGACAAAAATATCTGAGAACATCAGGCTTGGCCGTATCTTTTTTAATGCTCCATTTGAATAGTAAGATTTATTTGGCTCATGCATGGCAGTGACACAAGCATTTTACACTTAAAATGGGAGTTATTGCTCTGTTCCCAGTGTCCGGGTTATACAGCACAGAATGGGAACATGGGGAACAACGGTCCCAAATTCCCAAGGTATTCTCCCTAGTTTTACCACCTCTGCATATGTGCTCTGAAGGGACCTTGAGATTATCCATGGAACACTGATATGCTGAAAGGAGGTTAAGTGGACAAGGACAAAGCCTGACAGACAAGAAAGCGAAGGCACGTAGAATCACAGAGATAAAGCCAGAGGGAGACAGAAACAAACCAGAACTAGGGTTAAAGAAGCACAGAAAATGTAGAGAGGACTGTGATAGAGTGGGAGAGACAGCACAGACTGAGAGACACGAGGGAGTGCCAAATCATTATTGTTAGATTCTTTGCAAAGACAAGCATGTTCTAAGTGTCCAGGAGTGAGCGGTGCTTTCACTGGCCTTTCTCTGAAAACACCATCACAGGGAGAGGCATTCCTTAACCCTTCACCTTTTGTAACTTGGCAAAACCCAGCTATCATCTCCTATTGCCTTCCTCAAGAGATGGGAGGGGAGCTGACGAGCATGACATCAATTTGTGGCTGGGGAAAATCAAAGCTCTGAAAACAGCAAATCCAAACTAATCTGTTATGGGTTTGGATTATGAGGTTTGCTTGAGCTGCTCAATGTATACAGGTCTGACATTTTTTAGGGATAATTGAGATACAGAAGAATCAGGAAGGGATTCAGTGTCACACCCACATATCGACCTACGCACTCCTGAAAACACATGTGCATACATTATGCTTGGACGAATAAAGGTGCTCCAAGAACATGCACTGTGGGTGAGTCTTAAAGAAAGACACTTCTTACTTTTGCTAGCTAAATGAAAAGGTGTTTTTTTTTTTTTTTTTTGTCTTTACGTTATAGTAATGCTGGGTAGTATCAAAACTGGAAGGTAAGGGAAACAGAAATTCACAAAATCCACAGACTGAAACGTTTTTTTTTTTTTTCATTTCATCAAAATATCATTCATGTTTTTTCATTTGTCAGTTTGGCAATAACTTTAAATTTAGCATTTCCATTTCAGTAAGCTTGTGTGTTAAATGTCCCATCTTCTTCTATCTTACACCTGCTGGTTGAAGCTTCTTGTTTACTGTGTACATGTAAGAACTGTGCAGATCTTCTTATCCAACTTTTGTGAAAAAAAGCAAATAAAATTTCAAAAACAATGTTTTCTAACTACTGATAGCAAAAGAAAAACCAGAGAGTCAGTACGTGGTAAGATTTACAGTTACCCAGCAGGTTGGAATAATCATTATATCATGATGTAGTAATAAAAAATTATCGTTTTAGTGTTCATGTTGCATGAATTTTTCATTATTACATTTTTATTCAAAATCTGTAAGTAAGTAGAATTTTTTATTTACAGCAGTACTGTCAGTCTCCCATGTTATTGTCATTCTCATTATAATATTCCAAGTTATTATCATGCTGCTCAAGGGAATAGTTTGTTTTAATTTTGAATTAATTGAAAAGAATATGAATCGAGATATGAATCAGTTTGTGCGAGCTTTTCTTTGTCCATGGTGTTCCACCTTCGGTGTTAATGTCTGCAGAGGGCCTCTTTTGCAAAGTCATATGAAACAGATTTACCTGGTCAGAGCAGGGAGAGAGGAAGCAAGGAGACAAAACCAAGCAGCAGAGAAGTGAGTGGGAAGGAGAGAGGGAGCAGGCGAGAGAAGATCCTCTGAGGGCAGCAGCTCTGGTTTCAACCAGCCACTGATGCTGACTGGCAGCCATGTCAAAAGCGAAGAAGTCAAACGATGCTGATTTTCAAGTTCATCTTTAGGGCATGTCAAAGTAAAGCTTATTATACATGGTTTTGGAGGCCCAGGAATGTGCAATCACACTAATTCACAGTACACAGACACACACTCACGCAGACACACAAACACACACACACACACACACACTAATCATTCTTGTATATACACACACACATATATATATATACAGATACACATTTTAGTGCTTGTCTCATATATCTGTATATATACGCTTGAAGATGCACGGACGCACATCGAAAATGGTCATAATATCTTCACTGTCAGGGTTATAATCCACACATGAAGATGAGTGGATTAAATATAATTACTGCAGAGACATCTTCATCTGGAGATTACCCATGTGATGCAGAGTAAGTCAGGTTTAGACCTTTGTTACTGATCAGAACACAGGAGGATGATCACATGTCCTCATTTTCTTCTCTGTCTGAGGTCATATATGGCTATTTCAACCTCTTTTTAATGTTAGTTGACCATAGCTTTCCTTTGTAAACTCATTCTTTTCTTCAACAGCTGAATGAAGACTGTGGTCAGTCACCCAACCCCCCCCCCCCCCCACAAAAAAAAAAAAAAAAAAATCATCATCCTTCCTCTGCAGAGCTGTTTGCTTCTTTGTACTTGACAAAGTAAAAAGCTGAATGTTTTCTCACTGTTTCCAGACTGAAACCATCACAAATTACATATGAAATTATTATATTATTTTATTTAATACCTCCATTTAAGTGTTACTTTTTAGAAAAGTAATTCTAAAGGTAATTATTCATGATATTACTTTGACGTTTCTTCATTGGATGATAAAAGGCTTATTTCTTCTTTCCAATGAAAATAATTTGCACAGCCAACATTTTAGCTGGGTGAACAGCGTATCTATCGCCCAAATCAGGAATCAAGCTACCTTTGGAGGATGCCAGGATCTATGTTTTCTATAGTTCCTTCCCTCCTGTAGAACACAAGGGCTCAGCGTCGGCAAGATCCCAAAACTACCGTTTCATTTTGTTTTAACTTAAAATGAAAAAAATAACAAAGTCATTTCTACATGAAGAGATTTCTTATTGTAGGAACAACATTAGCAAGAGCAGCCAATAAAGAAGTAGCAGTAATTAGTAAAAAAAATGTTAAACTTTTAATTTTACAGTATTTTGAAAGTATAAATCTATTTTATTTTAAACACACATAGAGACCAATGGTAAATCTTTACAAGATTGAAGAAATCACCAACATTCGACACCTTAGATAAAACTTGAAAATTGCTATGTCAGGCTGAGATCATTTTTCTTAATGGCTTTAATGTGAACTTGAGTGACAGCAGCACCAAAAGGAAAAAGATTTGGGAGAGGTGGTTAGGTGGAAAAAAACAGGAAAGAAAGAAAGACAAGAAAAAACTAAATGTTTGTCAATTCTATTATCCAGTGGTATTTTTTGCCAGGAGGCAAATTCTTCAGATGGGCAAAAAAAAAAAAAAAAAAATTCATGAAGCTTTAAAAATGCTCCATTGTGTTTTACAATGTTGCACTCCATTTTATGTTTGTTTTCCCCTCAGTGGGATGGACACCGCTGACATTGCATCAGTAGAAGAGAAAGCTGAAACACAGTTTGCGTTGTTCCACCGCTGCTACACTGGTGTTACACTCTGTGAGGCTGTGGCACGAGCTGCCCGCTGCCCATCCACAGCTCGTCCCAGTGTCCAGCTATGATAGTAGTAGTTGCCTGGGCATGTCTTGACCTATCCCTGTCCTTGTCACTGAGGTGTCTTCCCTCTCAGCAGCCTGTAGAGGGAGCAGTGCCCTGCTCTCTCGCACCGTCCTGTCTCCTGACCGCAGCTGGCTGCAACACCTGCAATCCAGATGTCCTCTTCTGCAGGAGAGCCTGACTTTAAAACTTTTTTTCTTCAATAGAAATCTCTCTCTCGCCATCATAAAAATATGGCCTCCTTTGTGAGCTCTCCTCACCTTTCTCCCATCACCTCTTCTGTCTCTCTCTGCCCTTCTTTTCCATGACAGGATTGTTTACATAAGTCTTTATTACGCCTGAGCTGGAAGCAGAAGTGAAGCGAAGGAACTGAAACATCACCTGGGGACGGAGCGCGAGAGGCACAAGGGAAATTCTTCACATCACTCCATTACGCCATTCCCACCGATATGCCCTCTCCATGCTCAATATGTTTAAGCGACTATGAACATTTGTTTTTATTATCAATTCAGCAGCTATATACGCTTCGGCACCTGTGGCTCAATAGTTTAATTAGTATATTTTTCTTTTAGAAATGAAAAGAAAGAGGGAGTTGCCACACACAAATGTTGCATGAGTCACGAGATGATTCAGTAAATAAATTGGTCCTAACTTGAATGTTAAGACCAGTTTCCTTTTTTTTCACAGTGTCCTGTGACTCTCTGCTGTTGGATTTTAATCTTTGCCCCTGCAGCAATTACCCCCTGTGTGTGTTTGTAGCAAATCTGCACACATATGGCCTTGCCTTTGAAAACAGAGTCTCTAACCCCAGAGAAAAGATGACGGAGAGGGACAGCAGGCAAAAGAAGGGTGAGAGACACTTAGACACTGGACACTCACTTTCGGCTAATGTTGGAGCACTCTGAGATGCGTTTTCTCAAATCCTTTCAAAAAAGTGCATTACTATATCTTAACAGAAAGAACACGAGTAATTAGTTAAAAAGTGAGTCAATGAAATTGTTTCAACAGATGTTGATGCTTTGGTGTATGTATTTTTAGATTTCACCAGATTCTTAGATATTAAACACAAATAATGGAGTGCAAGATTATATTGATTTTTTTTTTTTTTTTACTCCACCGCAAAATGGCACACATATAAAGGAAAGCAGAAATGGCCGAAGGGAAGGCCAGGTCTTTAATATTTGTCAGGAGAGGGAAGCCACAGGGAGGGTGTTTCCCTCTGGCCCAGGGGCCGCTGCTCTGGTGACCGCTGCCTGCCTGCTGGGGCTGCCTGCTAGCAACAATGTTTGATCCCAAGAGCCCGAGATCCCTGGAAAAGCTGAACTCTATTTGCCTGGGTTGGTTGACTTCTGGAAGGAGAACAGTCAAGTCAGCAGCGGATTGGCCCCGATTCTGTGCAGCTGCTTGGAGAGCAAACACCACGAGAACCACTCAAGGAACCGCTCGGGGAACCGCCACAGCACCGCGAGGAGAACCTCGACATGTGTCATAGCCACAATTTACAGAGTTGTGTGTTGTGAAACAGATATATGATACCACGACACTTAACAAAGTTATTTTGGAAATGGTATATTAGTCCAACCAACTATGAGCTTGGCTGGGGTAGTGTGGAGTTTCTCATTAAAGCCTGCGCTCGGCTTTCGTCCACAGGCAGTTGCAGTAATTTCAATTTATTTTCCACACATCTCCCCACCATGTCTTTAGGTTTTTTTCCCAACTCTGCAGAAACATGACATGCCAGAGACTGCACGTTGCTTGTCTCTCACCCTGTGAGTACGCTGTTTAGGCTGACATGGATGGTGTTACTCACTGAGGAGTAGGAAATGTTCACATGCTGAAGAGAGAGTCATGTTTTTATCAAGTTAAATTGTAAATGTGGCTGTTATTTGGTTCTCAGTCAGTCATGGTTTCAATCCCACTGGCCTGTGGTAACAAAAAAAAAAGCACCTTCAAAAAGACTTTGTTTCAATTCACGAATGGACCATCTGTCTGTTTCTGTGGTTTCAGCATGTTTTCATGTATATTCTGAAAAGGACTTTACGTCCATGTTACTCTTCTATATTTCTGTTCATTTGTGTTATGAATTACAGCTAATTGCTTATCAGGTGTTAGTCTGTGTGTGTGTGTGTTTATTTGCATGTGCATATGCATGCGTTCATGTAATTTTTAAAAACAAAAACAAGGCAATCTAATAATATATAGAGAGAGCGCAGACATCCTGAGATGCCATGCCCATCTCTGCCACAATGAACACAAGCTGTACTTGAGTCACTCTGTTGCTACACAGGACAAAACAACACAACGAAACAAAATATGGGCAAAACAATGGAATGAATTTAAGATATTACTGAAACAGAAATCCAATCAGGACTGTTGTAAGACATTACGGTGATAATTCCTTGTAGGATCCAGATAGGCCGCTGCTGAGCATAGGTTTTCAAATGCAAGTCGGAGTAATGAGTCATATAGAACACCAAATACTTGTGTTAAGGCAGAAGGAGAAATCCACGAGCATACAGGGAGTGAGATATATTCCCTGAACGATTGATAGTGATGGCGGTGTACCATTCAGGGTTAGCAGGGCAGCTGTTCCTGGTATCTGGATCAAATATTCCCAAGCATTCGTCACGACACACAAACACATAATGATCAGTATGGCCACATCAGCCCCTCAGAAATCCTACTGTACACAGACACACACACACAGACGGTTCCCAGACTTTCTTGGTGATGCGTGGAGATATGTGCCCCCGTCGCCATGTGTTGAAGTAGCGCAGAGGCAACCACATCAGGGTCTTTTGCCCCACCCTGGTCACCCACAGGATCTGAACACAAACACAAACACAAACACACACACGCACACTAACACACTTGTTTTCCTAAGTCTTTTGTTACACAATCACAATGCGAATGAACAATGTATGCAAGTACAACACAGACACCAAACCTTTCCTGTATATATATATATATATATATACATATATATATACGTATGCAAATACAATCACAGGCCACATATACGCACAAATACACACACTCATAAGTACACATATACTCTCAGTCTGACCATACACATGTGGAACCATGCAGGGGTTCAAACCAGTGATGTTTTTTCAGCTCACATTTTTTCCTGGTTTAATCTGGTTGATGTTACTGTGGTTTGGGTTGGTTTTAGAAATTTTTGGAAATGTAAAAACATGCCATGGGAAAGGAATGCAGCCAGCGTTGGAAGAAAGGAATGAAATACGTATTTATAAATATTTAATGAAAATTGTTTTTGTATACTCGGCTGTAAACCTTGCGACAAACTCTCTAATGCCACACTTTAGAACTTATTTTATCACTTTCTGTGGTACTCTGTGCTTTTTCCATATTCCTTTCTTTTTAATATCACAGCATTTAACTTCCATTTATCTAATTAACCATATTTATTTCAAAACTACAAAGTGT
This sequence comes from Echeneis naucrates, assembly GCF_900963305.1. NCBI lineage: Eukaryota > Metazoa > Chordata > Actinopteri > Carangiformes > Echeneidae > Echeneis > Echeneis naucrates. The sequence goes on along the minus strand of NC_042531.1, from coordinate 16,132,984 downwards.
GATTTGCTGCCCAGGGTCTCCTAAACCAGTATTAAATGGATATTGTCAACAAAAGATTAACTTTGAGTCATTTGACTTTTTTTTCCGCAAACTTTTTATTTTGACTGAAATATTTCTTTATGGGCTCCATGCAATTCCATTTTCCAATTAAGAAACATACTCCCATCGCTTTAGAGCAAGCTTTCTTGCAAACAATTTCGAAGTTTATTTATTTTCAATAAATTTTATCTCCAGTGATGTGTATGATCTGTGTTTAGTTATAGAAAAGCCTAATTATTCAGCATCACATTTAGCTTTTGCAGATGTTTGAGCACCTTAAACTCAAGATTGCCATGCCTGAGCTCATTTTATGAAGAGTGATGGTGACCCTCTTTGACCTTGCGCAGGACCTGCAGGGGTCACACCTATTAGAGTGGTTATAAACTCTTTCTGGTTTTCTTTCTGTCTGTAATTAAAGCAATAAATTACCTGCCGATGATGGCAGGGTGTTAACGGCAGCTTTGTGCTCCTGCCTTGGGGAGTACATAAATCGCTTATTGACAGTTAATTTTGAATTTGTAGCTATTTATGTGTATACAACATTCACATGCAAGTTCATCTGATGTAAAATAAGATTTTGAATGGATGTGTTTTTGTTTTATTTCCTTTGGTTTAAATCTTTAGGACATGATCACAATAGATCCCAGTCATTAGGATTTGGAGGAGAATCCAGGAAAGAAACAAAACAACTTAAATCTAGCAAGAGTAGAAATTGCAGATAAGTTATTATTTATTGTTTAAAAGGAATGCACTGATTTGATGAATTGTAATTTGTAATATATTCTATTTATTTATTTATTTTTACACTTATACTGACTTTTCTTGCATGATTTCATAGACAGAAATGGCATGAAGATTGTGTACTAAGTATTATTTGATACAAGCCTTGATTATTAAATTCTAATTGTGGTATTTCCTCTGTATAGTCAGATATATGTTGGCTGGCAGCTCTCCTGGAACAAAGCCACACTCCAGTGACAGCGCTAAATGTGACGAGTGAATTATCCGTGGACTTAGTGGAAATATTGACCAAGTTGTCATCGTCTCTCCCCTCACTCTGGACCGCTTGTCCGCTCGATAAAACATTCCTATGATACAACATCTGCACATACACATACATTTTCACCAGCGTCTCTGTCTTGTATGGTTGCTATGGCTACAAATGGCCATGATTTCAACGGTGACCAACCCTTACATATATCCAAGACCCGAAAACATCATGATAACCAGTGACTGTATATTTCAGAGACAGTCAGCTTAGTTTTCCTTTCCAGTGCTCCGTTCAAGTTCAGAATGACACGAGAAAGCGAGAAAAAAGATGGAAAATATGCCAGATGTTGGCTCACAGCTGGTATTTTCCTCCAAATGTTCTTTTTTAATTGAAGGCCTAAATGAGATCCTGTGATTCTCCTAAAGTGTCAAAACGGAAACAAATAGCACCATGACACAGTTTTCCATGCGCAGGATTAAATTTGCGTTGTGTTATCTAATCTGGTTATAAAAAAAAAACGAAGGTGCCTTTGGATTAGTCCACCACTGTGACTTTCTTTTAAAAGTTATGATTGTACTTTACTTTGTCTGCAGTCAACACCTTATGTGCAGGTAAATAGTATTCCTTAGGCGCAACTAACTTTCAGAAGTGCAACTGAATTGATCCATGTTCAACAGTGATTCAAAGAACATACGCGGCCAGTGTTGGTCATGAGGATCCCCTGACGTCAGCGCGTGGCTTCGCTGTGTTTGGTCAACAGATGATCAAAGCACTTCTTAATTACAACTGTTATCTCAATCAGAAGCTATGAGCCGGTTGTTCAGGTCAATATCTGTGTTTGTGAAAGCAGGTCAAAAAAAGTTCCTGTGAGAAAAGATTTTTTTAGATCCTTCCCTTCATCACAATCATCTGGATACAATTGTGTCATTACAGCCGACTCCTGTCTGTGGATGAGGGATGCTAAATACCCTGACGATAAGGCCTCAAAGCTAACTTTTATTTTCTCAATCCAGTCCCTGCTTGACTCCCTCACTCTCGCCTGCACCCAATCTCCAGAGCCACACAAGAAGCTTTGCGACTACAGGAAATAAGGCTGTTCTCGTCAAGGCAAGTAGTACTTTGTTTGACCTTTGACCTCACTTTGTGACTAGCTCATGAATGGTGACTCAACACAGACACACACAAACACTTATCGTAACTCAAAGCTCTTTTTCCCGTAACATTTTCAAATAAATGAGAAGACTTGCAACTGTGTATAACAGCTAGACGTGATGGATGTTGTTGGGCAGCTGCTGGGCCTTTACTGGAAAGACTAATGGAAATCACCTGGTTTCAAATCTCTATATATTGTTACTATAACACAACACACTCGTTCCTGAAGGGCAGCATTATAATTCCTGGAGAGTAGCTTTGAAAACAGTTTACAGAGCTCCAGCCTTGGAATAGAATGCCTGTAATTTTCATTGCAGCAAAAAGAGTGAGGGTGTCATCTCTTCTTCTCAGATTAGTAATTTTAGCAGAGAAAATGGCTCATTGTTATTGTTATTCTCATTTTCCATCGGCATGTTACGATTGCAGTGTTGGCTTCATGCAAATATAAGCCTCTGAACATGTGTGTGTATGTGAATGTGGCTCATTTAACAAATAATCTTCGCTTGATCCTCATATGTGACAGCTACTCATTCACCTGATGTGGCAGTCAACCCCACCCTATTATTTAGCGCCAGCAAATAGCCTTCCCCGCTACTAACCTCTTCATCTAATCACACCCATGTTATTACTTTGTCTGCCCCAAGAATCAAAGACTTTATCCCACATGCAGGGCAATTTATGGTCAACTTAGATGTCTTAATGGCCAGAGAGAGTTATACTGAGGACACAGTGGACATCTTATTGAGAACACAGCGGCAATTGCTCAGCCTGTCAGTTTTCAGGAGGAGTGGGGGCATGGACAGAGCAAAGATTTGTTCTTTGCAAGGTTTCCTTCAATTTCTCAATCTGGCATATTTAGGAAATACAGCCTCATCCTGGGACGCAGGCTTACTGACTCACTTTGAGTACTGAACAGTGCTTTAAAGACTATGATCGTAACCATTTCTTTTTCTTTTTCGTTGCATTCACTCAACAATATTTAAGATTTACACAATGTGTAGCTATTATGAAATTTGGAGGAGCACACTGATAAATTATTAAGTGCTTTATAATGACTGTGAACATTGACTCATCTCACTTTGATAATTGGTAGTGTAGCTCCTGCACAAAGGGCATGTAGAAAATATAATATTCAAAGGTTTTATTACCTTGGTCTTGCACATTTTCGATGGGAACATTGAAGGGCTAATTCAAAAGCACAAATTCATTTGAAAATGACAAATTTGTACCATGTGAACATGTCAGATTGCAAAATGTATTTATGCTTTGGCTCACCTTCCCCTCTCTCCGCAGTAGCTCACTGCCACTGACTAACAACATGTGTGTGTGTGAGTGTGTGATCAGTGGGATGGGGTGACAAGATGACTGCTTTGATCAGATCATCACCTCTTATGAGCAGACACAGCTGCCCGTGGTGTTGTTTTGTAAGATAAAGACTAATACATGGTATCAACATGTGTGAGCACAGCTATTTTTCATAGAAAAAGACATACCGTGCTCATCCCAGTCCATCTTAACAACACCATGTTTTCTACTGCGTGAATGGTGAAAGTGAGGTCATGCAACAAACGTGCGATTCAGCAAGAGCTTATCAAAATATCATGCATTGAGCATTTATCAGAAAAACCGCAAAGGTCTAAAAACAAAGCATATCAAAGCAAATCAAGGTATTACCTAATCAGGACTAGATATGCTTCATTTGCTTATAATTGATGAATTGTTTTTTAAGTCGTTTTTTTTTTCATGGTTCTGTATGTGAAAACTTAGGGTTCAAGAGTTGTGAATCTCCATATTGTTCTGATCATAATATTGTGTAACCACATACCAATGTCTCTGTTGCATTTTAAACACTGTCCTGAATGTAGTATGATGCTGTTGGAATAGGGAGTACTCTCCGCGGTGCAGATGTGCTGCTGCTCATGGGGCTTAACACGACACACATGATCCTAAGGCCTCAATTTTACAATGTGTGGTCAGCAATATACACATGACAACTCATTTATTCAGTCCTTGCTCAATTTGTGCTTGATGAAAACTGCTCGATTTCAAGATCTACACTTTTTCTCATATCCAGTTTTTATCTACAACATGCAATTTTTGTTTACTTTGTTTCCCTCCTCCAAACCGACCTGAAGTTATTATTTTTCACTGTAGCAGTTTAGTTACAACCACAAATGTACGAGAGGGATCTGAAAACGTGGCACCCAAAAGTTGCTCAACGGGCCACATGTCGCAACACTGTTCACGGGCTAACATCCTGCGGCCAAACAGATTGAAAGCATGTGCGTCCACACCTTTCTTTTAGCTTCCGGACACATGACTGGGATAAAATAATTGAATCATACAGCTCAGTTAGACTGACTGGACTTACCTTGTTAAAGCTTGTTCTTTTTTTATGATTATGTTTGTGCTTCATGTGGACGGAAGTTGCAACATTGAGCAAGGTCACCACAAAAAAAAAAAAACGCCACATGGTCCTGTGATATATCTTTTGGGCTTGGTTACAACAATAACTTGGCAACAATTAGTCAGCACAAAGACATGGATTGCTCATGTAAACACTGATGAGACAAAGTTTCTTCCCACAATCTTCATAAATAGTGCACTAAAGCAAGCAGCTCTTTAAGAAACAAGCATTAAAAATGCTGCTTTTTTCCCTTAATGGAAGTCTGCAATGCAGCTCTACCAATCTGTAGGTAGTTCTCACAGTTCAATCATAATGAGTCTTTTAGGCCTCTGTTAAAAACTTTTTGCTGCCACAGCCAACCCATGGAGATGTAGACCATATGACAGATATTACCCCACTTTCTTTATATAGACCTAACCCTCCCTTGCCCTGCCCAAAGCCTTTCCTCACCGTCCCAAACCCAACAAGCAAAAAAAAAAAGAAAGAGAAACGAAAAGAGAGAGATAGACAGAGTAAGTGATAGGAGATAGGAGAGAAGAGTACTTAATAAACAAAAGGTTTTCAGAGAATGGCTTAGCCGCTAAAGATGGCAAGTGCTGAGATAGCTGGGGGAGAGATCGGGGGGGGGGGGGGGGGGGGGTGGCCAGAGTGAGTCTGGATCTGAGCTCTATAGAGGAGGAAACCGCAGAGAAAACCTCTGTGGCCAAAGCATCCATCATCCTCATGTTACTGCGATGGGAAGAGATCGCTGACCTCACCAGCAGATGTGCAGCCTGCATGCTGGGCTGGGCTGGGCCAGCCAGGGTTGGGCAGAGTTGGACTGTTGAGTTTACATGTATATTACCATCCTAGAGTTTGAATTGGTTATCCCACTTATTGCCTCTTATGCTTTTTATGCCTAGAATTGTGTGGTCATTTCAGTGGTACATTAATGATTTAATGGACACTTAGCACAGCACTCTGATGGAAGACATGATTACGTCCTTGGTTGTTTTGGGGAATATAATGTATGGGCCATGTGAGAAGTGTGGCAAGCTGAAGTCATACCAATACACTGGACCTTACACCAACAAGGAGAGTTATAGCGAACACATCCTTCACAATCAGTATGGTGATCCTTCTTTCCTGTGATACCCACTAAAGTTTTCATGGTTACATTTAGTACACACAGATCTCTTTAATGTCATGTTGAAAACCATAGTTTGGTTTAAATATCTCAAAAGATAAACACTGACATGAAGCATGAGACTGGAAGCTGACTTTTTCAATATTTAACCAAAAACCACCACCTTACTCTAACCTTAACCACGTGTTTAAGTAGCCTCAACGTAACCACATGTGGGAGTCAAACTCCTGTCAAGTCAAGTCGAGCTGATTTTATTCAAAGAAATAAATAAACTTTTATGGGGAAAATGTGGATGAAACCTCAGGAGGAGTATGAGAGGAGTATCACAACAGCGCAGTGCAGATGTGTAATATCTGAAGCACAGTCGAGACGTTTGATTGACCCCTGATGGCCCTGTGTCCAAAAGGCAAGACGAAAATGATTTAAAATAAAAAACAAACAAAATTATTAGAATGAACCATTCCAATTATAATGTGAAATTTTCCAGTGTCTACATAGTTGGTGATGTTTTATAAAATACTTGCACTGCCATTCAAAAGTTTGGAGACACTTCCTCATTGAAATGAACAGGAAAGTGTCTCCAAACTTTTGACTGGTAGTGTACGTGCTTTGAATTTGAGTCATCTATGCTCAAAATACACTTTAATCAAACTTCAAGCCAGGTTTTCTAATTTTTCAAAGGTCTCTTTCAAATGTCCATGCTTGTGCACATTTCCCTCAACCTCATATGTGTTTTCACATCTGCTGTTCTCTCTTGCCTTGCCTGCAGCCTGCATACAATGTTATTATATCTCGCCCTCCCCATTTTTTAAAGTCACCTTGTAGCCTTTACCTCCCTCTAGCTCTCCCCTGCCCCTTGATCTCACCCCTCTCTCCTGCTTCTCTACGGGAAAGTCCCCAGAGTTCTGCAGTAGCACCGGGAGCTGTAGCGTTTGGGCCATACTGGTGAGGGGAAGGCACGCCACTGGCAGCTGGCCGACCACATTAGAGGACTTTGGTGAATGCATGTGTGTATGTGCATGTATGTGTGTACTCACATGTGTGTGAGTGTATGCATGTGTGTACAATAATAAGCGCCCTGCTGCCTGTTGGTCACAAGGCAGCAGCTGTTCAGGCCCACAGATTAGAGGCTTGCACTGCACTGGATGCCCTGAGTGAGTGGTTAGATGGATGAATGGATGGATGGATGGATGGATGGATGGATGGATGAATAGATGTTGAAAGTTTTGGAATCACTCAGTAAGCCATACCCATCTCAGTTACAATTGCTGCACCTACCTATCATAAAATCAAACAGTTATCCAGTGATAATAAAGCATACTGTTATTACTGTGTCTTTGCTATTTACAGTTCCACTGAAATGCAGCTGCAAAAAGGTACAGTCCTTTTCTGGCATCGTAAAAGTGTCACTTGGAAGTCGTCCTCGCCACAAAAACAATAGCAATGGTTATTTGCTCGAACGCTTACTACACAATTATAATTATGCACTGTGAATGCCCTCTCACAGTCGCCTGAACAATGTCTGAACGGTCCGCGCTAGGTGCAGACTGATGTCCACACACAAACATGGAACATGATAGTGACAGTGAAGAGCTCTAATTAACTTTAGAGACATAATTTTCTCATAACTCATAACACATAACTCAGTCCAAGAAGCTTTGATGTTTTCTTTCCCAAATGGGTTTATTTAGCGCTGACTGTAGGTTGTTGGTTCCGCTGAATAAATACAATTATACAAATACATCTTCAACTACTTAACATCACAAATAAAATGACTGCTTACTGTACCAAATCCTTTTTTTGACATTTGATATCTTAACAATGGCTCAAATTGCAGGAGACTGTGTCACAAAGATGGATCTTCAAAAAATAAAACAAAAGAAAATTATCTTCTTTATCAGAATGCGGCAATAAACATCACAGCTTCATGTTGACTAATGTTTCATTTATGCTACAGCTTGACACAAAGACCCATTCTATTCCACCTCCACAAACACACCTAAACAAGGTGTAATTTCAGCTAGAAGAATTTTTTGTCATATCAGTAAACCATCCCATAGAAGTTCAATAATAGACTTTCTTTATACATACCAGTATAATTACTTTGGAGCTTTTCAGATCCCTCAGGTCAAAACCAGGTAGTGTATAATTACGAAGCCAACCTCAAGTATTATTTTTCAACATTTTTTTTTTTCAATAATCTCAGACAGAGCAGTAAACTTTAACGTGTAGTGCAATTCAGTTAAGGGTCAAATGTGACATTGTTAAAAGACCTGCTCATTGTAACTGGAAAGTGTGATAATGTCAGTGAATAGAAACAGAGTTAGTGGATCATTTTATATTTCAGCTTTCCGAATGTTACTTTTGGTTTACTGCGAGGTAGGACAGCATTGCGATACAGCAAAAATTGTTCTGTGTGAGTGCGGAGTTTGCAAGTTCTCCCTGTCCTTGTCTGGGTTCCTTTGGAGTATGACGGTTTCATCCCAAAGACAAAACATGTGCATGCTATGTTAATTGGTGACTGTCAGTGTGATAGACTACATGGTGACCCAGCGATGGATGGACTAATCACGCACCAGTATATATCCCACCTGAGCCCAATGCCAGCTAAAATTTCCTCCACCCTGTTACAGCCCTTGATGGATGGATGGATAGTGCAAAATAATATACCGTGATGAAAGAGTAATTAATGCAGATCATCAGCAAACCCTCAAAAAGACAATTTCTTACCCACATATGCCAATACTGCGGTACATGAAAAAGATTTTAGCACCACACATTAAAAGCTGATTCCTTCACATATGATTGGCGTTGGTGCATAAAAAAGATTTAATTCCAAGTGTTTCTTGAAAATGGATTGTATTTTGATTATCTCAAAGATAAAGGTGACTATAACATCGAGCCATCAACAATCAGCTGTTCCTTGGCAACACCTTCCTGTATTCTGCAACACGAGGGCCTCTGTAAAAGAGTAGGTGTGTGCCATATATCCCACCTGTGCATTGAATTTGTTTTAGGGTGGAATTCCCCTCTGGGCGGGACTCATCAGTCATATGCCAGAGAGGTATCCCCCTTGATCCTCTGTTGTGGTTTCTCTGGGTGAGATGAAGGCTATTGCTGTGACTCAGGGAGGTAGGCGCACTCTTAAATGCTCCCCCTTTGTGTCTGATCCATCTGATCTCTTTGTTCACTACACTCTGGCACGCGCATGAATGGATATACACCAGTGAACAGATGCAAGTGCCTGCAAGCACACACACAGACCAGCAAGCGCACACTCATGCACATGCCATTTGTTGATCCCTGTAAGAGTATACTCTTAATGTCATAACCCCAATAAAAGCGCAGCCATCCAGATGTCTGGTGTGTGTATCATTGCAATGGGTAGATCACGTAAGATGAATGCCTACCTGCTACATCAGAGATTGTCCTGAATTCCCTCACACACACTCACACACGTCATCCAGCCAGAAGCTGTGATCATGTCAGTGGTCCTGTGGTGGTGAGACACCGCTCGTGGCTGCCTCATACAAAAAGGAATGCTGTTCGTTAGACATCTGGTGCAGGTAAGGATGCAACCTGGTCAAACATTATGTCATCCTGTTGCTGGTGGTGAAGAAAGGGTGTGTTTCATACTGCTCTCTCCACATTTGGCACACAATGACATAAACTGTCTCACACACACAATGAATAGGTGTAATTTTACACATGACTGCACCTCAGTAACATAATGTCTTAGTGAATAAATATACAATATTATTCGAGAAAAATACTACTGGTTACCTTCTAAATGGGTTACTTATATAATTTATTTTATGCAGTTTATTGTTATAAGCAGGGTTCTAAATTAACACACACCAACCCACCAAATGCGGGTTTTGGCGGGTGTTGATATAAACTTACTAGCCAGATTGACTGGCGATGCATGAGACAATCGTGTTGGTCAGATATACTCTACGTTATGTTTTGTTCTCGGTCACTTGTACCCCTGGCAGTGATTCCTACCTTTCCAATAAATACTGTGCTGTAATACTACGAAATGTCGTTTAATACGCCCGTTGGCTGTGCGAATGCCGGCCTTTCACGCTACAGTCTAGAGTGCAACCAGCGTGAGAAACGAACAGAGATAGATAGTGTGAGGGTGGTAGATTAAAACAGCAGAGCTAAAATTCGACGTAAAACATAGTTTAACATCTAAAGTAAAGCTAAAGTAAATGTGGCAGTAGTTGAACTTGGGACAGACGAGGTTGGGCGAGAAGAGAAAGAATGGAGGGGATACGGATATCGGTGAGAAAGTTTAACGTCAAATGACAGGTCGTGAATGGCTTGTGTTTGATGACGAAAGTAACATCATGTTTTGTCAGTATTGCTGCATGTACACGAAAGAAAAAAACAAAACAAAACAAACAATTTGTGGAGGGAACTAATAATTTTAAAGTGGAGGCAGTAATGGACCATGAGAGTGCCCGAAGGGAGAGCCAACCCTTATTTCTGTCTTACAACGGAAGATGTGCAAATATATCAGTAAACCTAGACAAAACAAGATTACACGAATGAATAGCTGTGTAATATGATGCAAGAGTCAGTGTCTCTAGTTGGTTGGTCTGACTTCTTCACTCCACATGTTGAAGTGTTCTTGGGAAAGATTCTAACTCCAAATTGCCCCGATTATATGGGTGTGTGTCCTGTGTGTGCATGAAAAAAAGCACAGCATGAATGTATGAGTGACTGGATGAATGTGGCTCTATTGAGTGTTAGAGATAAGAGAAGAAAAGTACTAAATGTGTTGCACAGCCCATTTATTTTATTTCACTTTCCAAAAACAAAATGCAGACATTCTTTGTATTACATTGCATAAACTGTGAAATGTCAAGAACAATTTGTCAACATGCAACATTTGAAATTCTTTGGCTCCTTCATGCAGTAAGTAACAAAACTGTTTACCAATTCTGTTCTGATAGCCACTATCTTTTTTTTTTTGTGTGTGATTTGCATCAAGTTATTTTGGTTGTTGTTCTCAACGATTCTCTGATTTCTGACGACTTGAAAATAAAATAAACATAAAAATAAAAATGGTGATGTTACAAGAGTCACCACAAAAGGTTCTCCCCGTGTCTGCGTGGGAGGAAAAAGGTGACATGTTTGGGTTAACTGGTGACTCTACATTGTTCGTAGGTCTGAGTGTGAGTGTGAGTGGTTGCTGGTGGTCCCGTGATGGACTGGTGACCTGTCCAGGGTGACCCTGCCCTGGCCCAGAGTGAGCTGGGATTGGCTCCAGCATCCCCACGACCTGGAAACAGATAAGCTGTTGAAAATGAATGAATTACCTCATTAGACCTCTGTAGCCGGGCACCTGTCTCTTCTAAAGGCTGCCTTCCACTGAAAAATCAGCACTGACTTTATATACAGAAAGCAGATTTTGAGAAAGAGGAAGAAAGCTCTTTCTCTGTATCTGTTATACCAGTTTTGATCCTCTTTTTGTAGTGACCCCTAAAGCTGCATATTTACATCCCTTGATGTGTTTATCATTGCACACACCTCCATTTTCCATCATTAATGGCGTATTACAATTAATATGGGCTCTTTGCCTATTGGGAATGCTCGCCCTAAATGAGGCTTAGGTCTGATACACTGGGGGATGTATCAGACCTGAGGGAGCTGCAGAAATACATACTGGGAAAGCATATAATATGTGTGTACATCCAAATATATGTGTGCAACCACACAGACAAGCTCACTTGCACACCCGCCTCCAGCATGGCAGGTCTGAACACTGTGGTAGCGCTGAAGCCTTGGCACTCCCCTCTTAACATGTTCAAATCTGTCCTCATCTCTTCTCCACTTAATGTGCACCAGATCACCTCTGTATGTCACATCAAAGAGAGAACGGAGGAGTGGCTGAAAGACAAATGATGCATTCTGTGTGTTCTTCTGAAATTTCACCAGTTATTTGCTAATACGAGGTCAATAAAGTACCTCCATGTTAAACTAGAAGAGCTGAGTGCAGCATCTCCAGGTGTTGGTGGAGCAGTGGGGTAGGCTTGGACATGATATAGGAGTCGCACCTGTATGAAACAGAAGGTGAAAGTGTTAAGCTATACATTCCTTACACGCTCCCCTTTACAGAACTACCTGGAATGTACTGTATGCTGTACAGATGCTGAACAGCAAGGAAGTGTGCAGACAAAAGATTGTGTCTATTGATAAAAGAGTACAAAAGTTACTTTACTTGAAAGAAATAAAATACATAAGCACTCACCTGTGACAATTACATTTGTCATCAATGATTTATTGCATTCCTTGATGACAGAGGTAGTAAAGTAAGGTGATAAGGTGGTGCACATTCAAGATAAACAGCTCATGCTGTTGGGAAATGAGCTGATGTGTGGCAACGATAGAAAATAAAAGTATTAGGAAACATTAAGTACAATGAGGCAGGTGAACCAGATCGTTCAGTGATGTGCCATATTCTGCAGACAGCATTGCCCTGCGGGATCATTGGAGAGAGAAAGGAGGGATGGACAGGGGGGAAGAATGCGAGGAATGAAGGGTGAGCTCAGCTCGGCAGGTCTGTGCAGCAACAGCATGCACAGTGAACTCTAGGAAAGGTAGTAGAAATGGCCTAGGGACACAACTTTGCTTCAGCATCCCCACAAAGAACTTGCTACTGATTAACCTACATCTAATCAACTCACACACCCATTCATTGACACTGTCTCTGTCTGAACCTTTCTAAATTTGCCTGTCAAAGGCTGGTAATGCATCTGTCAGTCTCGATCGCCATAAATCAATGAATTCATCAACTGTCTTTCACTGACTCACCCTGGTCAACCCATAGTGGCACAAATAATCCAGCCTGGAGCTCCTTTATCGGTATTTCTTTCTTTCTTTCTTTATGACACATACCATTTATATTAAAGATTCACAGATTTCGTTGACAACAATTATCCAGCAGTTTACCACGCTGACAAGCAACATCACAATTTATGCTCATTTTTATGTGATCTAATGGTTTGCAATTTTTGCAATTGAATTGATTTGTGTAAACTAATGCTATGAATACCCTTTTACACTCATCACTGGTTTGTTACTTATATTACAGATATATCACCATTACACTCAGCTTTTATTAGGCTGCCTTCTTTAGGTAGATTGATTTTGTGAGTCTGTTAAACGGCTTTATACTCATTTGTCCAGCTATCGGGACTGTGATTGGGTGAGCTGCCATCTTGGATCTTTAGCTTTATCGTTGTCAAAAGTGAACTTGAATCGAAATTCAAAGTTTTAGCTGGAAAGTTATTTTAAATGTTCACATTTGGCTGAAAATCCTACCGACAGATGGACATCCCTGGTTATCAGCAATGCATAACAAAATATTTTCCAGTGAGCATTTGGTTCGTGATGTACTGAAATGTATTAGATTCATGGGAATCGTGAGCTCCACAACTATTGAATTACCATCGCGATACCGTCGATAACTCTTATTACCATTGTGTTTTTCCAAAACAATGACAAAAGGCACATTAATGGCAGCAGCCAACTGATTGTGATTTGGTTCTACCGACTTTGGAAACCTCTGAACTCCCTCCAGCTGCTTCCAGATTCCGGAGCGTAAGGTTATAGTGATACAAAGCTTGGAAAGTTGGAGGAGACCAAAAACGTGACAACTTAGAGTTAAGAGTAATATGCTCATTTAGTCTTAAGAATTTTGTGAGTCTAACCCCTGATATTTAGCAAGCATGAAAACAAGGAGGAAACTCACTAGTTTCTTTTTAAGTCCTCATCAAGCCCATGTCTACAGCTGAGAGTAGTTTTGATAATGACCATGATTGAAGCCAAGGCCATGAAGATTTTGACCTTCATCGCAAAGGATTACTGGAATTCCTTGCAGCGTTGGACTTCTGAAAAAGCTGCACAATAATAATTATAACTGGGTCAAATGATCAGTTGCTATGATGATGACCTCCCCCAGCAATACCTGTATCCTGAAAGGGACAGGAGTCGGTCACATTTGCAGATCACATTTTGCAGGCAAAATGACCCAGTGTGCTATTTTCAATTTACATAGTCTATGATGAAGTTTACACAGCGTAACCTTTGTTGTATGAGCAAAGGCAGCTCACTAACTCAAACTAAATAGTGCTAAACATGCAATTTATCCTGGATCAGCCAACTCAGCTGGACCACCAACTCTACAAACAGTTCAAGATGGCTCCTTGACATTCGTAATCCTTTGATGCAGCACAAGTCACCAGAGAATGTCGAGGGCATTTGCAAAACTACACATGAGAAATTACTCACAAATATAGCTGTTAGGTTAACCACTACAGATCTGTCTCTGAAGCGCAAAGTCTAGTCTGGTTCAGGACCGTGGGTTGCAGTCCATCATGGGTCACTTGAAGTAAGAGGTGGAGAGGAGAAGGGACATAAAAGAGCCCTCTGAAAAGCTTAAGATTAAAGGGTACCACTGCTTGTCCCTCGTTGTGTTATTAATGCCAAAATTACTAATTATACTGTCTCAGAAGTTTTTAAAGCTCGGTTGATGATGCAGCAATTTGACTTGTTTGGGGCAGATAACTGATCAAAGAACACCCGCCTGGGTAAAGGGGAAGGCTCAAGCCCATATGACCGCCAACAGAAGAAAAAAGAGAGCAAGAGAAAGAGGGAAGAATAAAGAGTTAAGAGGAGGCTGTGGTTAAAAGATAAGCTTTATTAATGTGAAATCAGTTTATTACTACAATATATATATAATGAAACAAGCTTAATTTGAAAAATACAATGAACTATTTCAGGTGTACCTTACTTAGAGGAAATTTTCCAGTGTGGCTCAAACTGGGAATGAACTGACAAATTGAACATGTTGATTAACTTGCCAGCTACGTTGAGATTTTCTTTATTTAACTCTGGCAAAAGAGCAAGGCAACATCACTCTCCAAAACCTTTCAATTAACGTTTACATAAGAAAAACATACAGTAGGTTGGATGAGTTTGCAGCTAACAAGATATTCACCTCAGGATTGCAAACTAGTACATTAAACATTATGCTGTATATGAAATGACTGTTAGAGTTTGATGTCCAGAAAGAGCGTCTGGCATCAACTTGTTCCTCTCTAGCAGTCATTTTTTCCTCTTCACTTCTACGTGAGGAACATTATTTACAGAAACATACTGCCAAGGCAAACTTTTGTGTGAATTTCACTGCCTATCTTTCAAATCAAATCAGATTTATTTGTATAGCGCCAAATCATAACAAAGTTACATCAAGGCACATTACATGAAGAGCAGGTCTAGACCAAACTCTTTCCATCTATACTTTTATTGTTTTCTTTCCTTTTCAATTTGGTTTAGCTTCTGATTTCTGAACTGTGGTTCCCCCGAATAATGCACTTAATTTTTTTTCCTGAATAGCATAGCATAATTTTCATCAAATAAAAAAAAAACAAACCCAAAACAAAAACACATAAAACCTGAGATGCACAGATACAGACGTATTGGTCAGTCATCAAAAAACTTGTTATAGAAGTAAAGATCACTATGCCTTTAGCCATAGCAATTTAGTATTAACTTTATTTCAACCTAAGGGAGGATGATTTCCAATCATATGCTGGTTTTTCTTTATTATAAATGTGAGCTATATTTTCTGTCCATCAAAAAATGAGCCTTGATATGCAATGATTATCAATACATTATCAGTCATGGCCACCTTGTGAACTATATTCATGGCTATGAATTGGCAACGTAACACAGTCATTATTCATCACTTATCCCAGAAAATGATTGCATCAATCAGGGGCCTCCTCCTCTAAACATGAATTTGCCCATGAGTTTCTCACAGCTCTCTGCTGGAATTTTGGACCACTCTCTTTTTGCAAAACTACTTCAGTTCACTAGCAAGAACCACAAATATATTTGAGTATTTAATGATTTCAGTAGATATTGAACTTAAAGGAAAGGTGTTGGAGAATTGGTGGAGGGTGATATCTGGTCTGGCAGGGTGGTGTGGTTGGGCAGGAGAAGAGGCGGGGTTCTGTGTCAGCTGGACTCTGCCTGAGCCGGACACCTACCACCCAGAACATAGAATTATATGAGGGAGAGGAATACACTGCATTGAGTGGGAGGGGATGAGGTTAGGAGGATTAGGATGCGGATGAAAGGATGAAGGCATGGATGGGTAAGGATGAGGAGGGCGGAAGACAAGGGTAAGGGAGGGTGGGTTGAGAAATAAGACAAACAGAGCAGGAAGTGGTTTAAGTATGGTATAAGTAGGTTTGACAGGTAATTAGGGGTCTGGTTGAAGCATGGTTGAGCCCAAGTTAACCAGCTAACTACTAAGTCTTTCAAATTTGCCTTCTCTGCAAATATGTTCTATTCAGGTATGGACTCATTGACAGTCATTTCAGGACTATCAAACACTATGTCTTTAAACATTATTGAATGCTTTTTGAAGTGTGCTTTGGGTCATCATCCTGCTGGCAGACCCACAAACCCATGACCCATCTTTCTGACACAGGCCCTGCGGTCGTCAGATTTCATGATTCCATTCACACAGCCAAGGCATCCAGTGCCAGAAAAAGCAAAGCAACCTCAAAACATCTGTGAACCTTCAAAATGTTCTTTTCTTTGAAGGACTCATTTTGTTTTCTGTAAACAGTGCCATCATGTGCTTCACCTAAAAGCTCCGTTTTGGTCTTATTTGTTCAGGTATGTCTTCAGGGGGGTCCTCCTGGTTGTCCTACTATCATAGTTTTCATGTGATGTCACGCTATTGTGGAAATGCCCCCCTGGAGGGCAAAAGACGCTACTTCCTCTGCCAGCTAGCTATGTTTTTTTTTTTTTACTAGTTTTGGATTAACTTTTTACCAAAATGCAGAATAGTTGCTGTGATATTGGCTGCACAAATGGATGAAAGGACAAGCCATGGCTGTGCTTCTACAGCATCGCATCTGAGAAAGAAAACCCAGAGAGGAGGAAATTGTGGATATGCCACTTAAGAAGAGCCTCTGTCCCTGGGGTGGGCAACCATCGATGTAGACGTGTCTTTGCAGCAAACATTTCATCAACATTTCATCAACAGCTCTAACGTTAGTCAACACTGGGTGTTTTAATTATCATACTGTCAGTCATTACGCATTTACGTATTCGCTCTGACATGCTTCGCTTAAGTGGACCTATGCGCCCAACGCCAATGGCCTTGGTAGTTAGCGGTTAGCTAACACTAGTTGATAGCGTTGAGGAGAAGGTTCATTTTCTGTCTGAAGAGATAACAGATGTTAGAAGCAAGGAGGGTTTACCAGTTTGAACGCAGTGTAAATATGGTGAAAGTTCAGATGATATTGTTCGTTAACCATCGCCGAATTAGAGGTCTGGCAGAGGCTTTCCTTTAACGGCTGGAATAGAGCGACAGATGCCGTGTATGGCAAGTATCCAAAACTCTAAATATGTGTGGCTTGAAACGGTTTGGAAATTGACAAGTTTGCGTTGTTGTTCTCTGGCGTTTCAGGTGTTATCCGTCATCTTTCACTCGGTTTTTTGCCTTCCAGGGGTCAGTGCAAGTCAGGTGACTGAAAACTATGAGTAGTATCCTGCTTCATTCACTTAGTCACAGATGGTGTGAGCCGACACGGTTGTATGATGTGCCTGCAGGTCAGCTTGAATTTGTTCCAAGTTGTTTCTTCTTCTGTTAACTTCTTCTCCTGTTCCACAATTTTTGCCCTCAAATCCTCAGACAACTCTGTCAACTCCCCTCCATGTGCACGGTGGTCCGCGTAGACACACATCATAAAGATTGAGTTCACCCTTCTCCCTTGTAACTGGTTACAAGTGTGATTTCCATATTGCCATCATCTGTTACCTGCCTCAGGTGAGGTAAATGTCTAATTCCAGGTCCATCACTTGCTTGAACTTCAAGCACAGTTTATTTCTGTGTTGAAAAAGGTTAGGCTTGGCCTTTTTTCTCTCCTGTATTGTTTTGCTTAATGCAAACAAAAGAAACAAACGAATGAATGCATTGGTAATTGTAATGATTTTCTCGGAGAAGTAATGCATTATGTAACAAAAGTGTAAGTTTGCCAATGTTTTTGTTCATGGCTGTATATCCAATATTTAACTTATTTTTGGCTGATTTTGGTCTTTAGCAACTCCTCGGGGAAATATCTTTCTCTTTAGTTGATAAATGCTCCATTTCACCACCGGTAAGTCTCTCTCTCTGACAGTCTGTGTTTTTTCACTGAAAATAGCTGCTCTGGCTGAAAACATCATTATGAGTCAACCTGAATAGTAAAGCTGTAGGCCAAACACAATGAACTGAAACTTGATACAACAGCTCTGTATTACTGAGGCTACTTCAATACTGAAGTGATAAGTCATCACTATGAGCGATTTCGCTCTCTCAGTGGCATATTGCCATCCCATTGTCAGTGAAACAAAAATGAACTTCCCGACATCCAGCTTTAGGATAACACATTTTTTTCACTAGACTGTGTGCTTACAGATTCTGTACAACAGGGCTGATGTGCAAATTTCACATTACCCATTGTCAGAAAGGCTATGATTATGAAAATAAAACCTAGGCTTAAAATTGGATAAACGTTAAAATGAATGCAAGCATATTCGGTACATTCGGTTCTTTGCAATATTATAGCCTTCCTAGCTTTCAACATTGCAGTACATTTAATTGTGTTGTATTTGTTGTTGATTTTAATTAATTAACAAGAACAGAATGACATTACTGAACACATTTAAGTTGTCTTGCTTATCAAGGATGCCTCATCATCAAGTCCCAATAAAAAAAAAAAAAAAAAAAAAATCAATTTCTTGGTAGATAAAGTATGAATAACAGCGATCAATACACACATGCCACTTCAACCTCTTCTAATATAGCAAGAAAACACTGAATGCATGAATAAATAGTGGATGAATGTATTTGATGAGGACTTTAATAGTCTGTATTCTCTTCCCTTTATGTGGACATTGGTACAATGGGTGGGAAAGGATTTTCAGCGGTTTTCAAAGCATGCATGACAGATGAGGAAAGAATGCAAAGATAAACCAAACATAAATGGCACATTAAGTACATTCCTTTGTTTGAGGGCAATAATCAAGATATCAGCCATCTTCAGATGTGTTTTTGATTCTAACTGGGGTCAGATCTTTGAGGTTATAGGAGTAGCTCCACATTTTGAGAAGTATGCTTCTTTGCTTTCTTGCCAGGAGTTTAGTTGCGTGATACCACTCACAGTTTTCGGTGAAGCAGCTCCAGCCAGCAACCTGTTAGCTCAGCTTATCGTAGAGGATATTTTGCAAAACACCTCAGCTGGCTCTGCATCTCCTCTAAAACTCAAATATTCAAATTAATCACATTACTTAACTAATATATTACATTACATAAGACATATATTTCGGGCAATCATTTTGCTGTCTCCTACTTTGTTGAGCTCAAAGTACAGTATTTTCAACCACCCCTGGGGAAGCTGTTGGACCAAAGGGGTTCGACCTCTTTCATATATAGTGCTTTTTATGGGAACATGCTTGACCCTTACTGATCAATATTTTAGGTTATTGCTCCTTGTGTCACTCGTCAGCTCCCAAGATGACTAGGATGTGATCATACCATGTGTGTGTGCGTGTGTAGGGGGCTTGAGTTAAAGTGAACCAGTCAGCAGGCCCATCTTATTCCCTGTCAGGCCTCAAGAAAGTGGAACTCAAATCCAGGAAAGCAAGTGGCAACTTGGGTCGAATGGAACATGTTGCAAATGGTGTTAAAAGCATGTACTTGCTGGCCTCCGCTCTGAATAATTAATGTGAAGAAGCCCACAAAAATGATCCCTGTTTCCTCTTTGATTCTTCCCTGGTGGAAGATGGCATGAATTAGTAACATGGATCAAACTGCTGTGTTAGTGCAGATCAAGTATTTGTAAAGAAGCTGAAAGGACTATATACAAGAGATGTCCTATGAGATAATGTGGATGTGTCTTGTATGTTCCCTGTGTGATAAAATTTTAATGTAGACTAGAGCAATTCTATCAGATCACTATTATGAATTAGTTATCTGAACACAAGGCCTATCTTTAGTTAGATATGTCTTCAAGAGTTTTGAATCCGGGAAGCTGTCTTTATAAAGTTTATCATGAAGTATTGGGAATAAAAACAAAACAAAACAAAACAAAAAAAAAACAAAACAAAAAAACAAAACACAAAACTTCAGGAGAATCTACTTCAATTTAATTTAAGGCTGGCGAGTAAATTAGATCATTTCAAACCAATTTAGTCTCATATTTTTGGTTTGCTTAAGATAATTGGATTAAACTATCCATTTGTGTGGTCTCCTCTGATCTTCCTTCAACCAGGACATCTTTACTGGTGTGGTACATCTAAAATGGCAGTTAGGGGCTGCAGTGCTTTCAGACTTCACAGTAGCATCCATTTTAAGCAGTCCCTACTGAATTGGAGAGATTGGTCAGGAATGATTTCTTAAGAGTAAGCCATGTTACAAAAAGAAACCATTCAGTCATTAGTCTGCTATAAAACTCTACTCATAAATTCAAAAGAGGAGCAAAACGCTTCATGGGAAAACTGCAGAACCTGCAGAAAACCAAACATATATTTAGTTGCATGATGCTCTTGGTGTCTGTAGCAAGACCTGGTCCAGCATAAAACATCTGCAGAGCTTTAGTGAGCAGTGAGCTAGCATCTCCTTGGTGCAACCAGGACACTGAAATAATATCATTAAAGCTCGATGTGATATGAGCGATTGTAACATTCTGCTCTATTGCAGCTGCTTATCTGCTTGACTTGCTGTTTGCTGCATGTGGCATGCACACATAGCACGTGGATTACATTTATAATGCACTCTTCAATGTTTTTCTCCTGCATTTACTTGTAAGGACTGGTCCTCACATTTGTTCTTTTCAACCCAGCCTTGAGGGAAAGGCAAGTAGAACATTTATTCCTCATCAAGATGTAACAGCTAGCTGCCTGTCTGTCTCCTTATCTTTGGCTTTCAGCATGTCTTGTTTTATCATTTGCATACTCAACTGTAACTCTGCTTGATCATCTCTCCATCTCTGCACCTTATCACTTTTAAGAGAACATTGGCTTACTTAAACATAGTAATGGTGTAATTATTTAGTCTTTTACTTTGGTCTGTGGTTAAAATGTATTAATCCCCTCACCTAATGTGTTTGGCACAGATGCACTAAAACTAATCCATTCATAGGTGCAAGTATCAAACACTTCTACCCACAAATGTTACACACAAAAATATGCAGTATGCAAGTGTGTAAGTAACTACAGGGACCATACTAGCTGGTCTTTTGCTTGCAGGAATGTGCAATATGTGAGGATAATAAAATAATTTCTTAACAGTCATCAGAGAAAACAACAATATCAAAGAAGCGATCCAGGATAAGATTAATGCAACGAATGTTGATAGTTATGTGGGATCAAACCTGTCATTACCCCTGGGACAAGCCTTTATTTCAAGAACTGAGAGAAAATGCTGGTGTATTTAAAGCATTTAGATTTATAAGGTAATGCTGAAGAGCATGTCACAACTTGTTGTTTACATGCATAGTGAGTGTCCATTGAGGCATCGTTGCACAACAACCTTAAATTGTCCTTCAAAATCAATGTCCCTGAAACATCAAAGAATGTTTAACCAATGATGTCGACCTGCAAGTTCATGCGAAAGGGATCATAACACAATAAGTCTCATTCAGCAGCATAATGTTGTTTCAGCTCAAATCTGCAGTCACTTTGGGACCTGCTCTGTATCAAAATAACAGCCACTGTTCAAATAAACCCAACACACAAGCCCGGACCTGATGTTTCTGACATTCACAGGCAAGAGCTATTCTCATGAAGATAAATTTTTCTTTTTTTTCCCTTCTGAGAAATCTAATATTAAACAAGTATTTATCAAGGATTATAATAGCTGTTCCGGCTCGCAAGAGTTATATGATCACTTGCCTTTTTTTTTTTTTCATCCGAGGTTAAATGATTAAATAGAGAAAAAACAGGAGTGAGTATTTTATTAAATTCAGCAGAATTACTTCTTTATTTCTTCACAATAGCATGGATAGGCTCAACTTTGACTTACCTGCCCCTGAATCCTACTGCTGGATGAGCCTAGCAGGGATGCCTGAGCAGAAGTAACTCAACCTTGGCTATAGTTCGTTGTCAACACATACATACACTCACCCTCTCAGTTAAATGCATGTGCCCACAAAAAGAAACACACAAGCTTGCATAAACAAACACACATGGTGTTCTAACCGCAAGTACACATCCACACATAAATTATTTATGCATGTAGAGAGGGAGATGAAGAGTGTTCACTTAAAGCAGTGCAGTGAAAGATGCACTGTGCATGTTCAACTCAACATACAGCTGGTGCTCCAGAGAGGGGAGAGAGAACTGAATAAGAAATCCTCTTTTTATTCCCTGAATGTAAGCAGTATGTTTGGATAAGAATAGAACTGCACGACTCTGAAATAGCACCTTTTTACTGCACATCTGTTTACTTTGAAAGTCTATTTCTTGCATTCTTACACTTGACTTGGTGACTTCATCACTTCCCTCGGGGCACAGAATATGTAAGTGAGTCAAGACACTCAACAGGATATCTCTCTGCACGCAAGCAGCAACTGGTAAAGGGAGGGTCTCCATTTGACCATGGACCACGCAGTCTTATCTGTGATCTGGTCTGGGCATATCTCAAAGCTGCTCAAAAAATATTTAGTTAGTGTAGAGTCCAAAATAATTACTGTGATAAGTGTGTGGGCCAAGTAGTTAAGTATTTAAATTTTGAATTTGCCTGAAAATAGCATGTTTTTAGATTTCCCTAACCACCAAATTAATCTGGTAATAAAAACAAAAAAAAAAAAAAAAAAAATATATATATATATATATATATATATATATATATATATAAACAGCAAAGTCAGCATGTTCTTATACCAGCTAATTTAGAAACAGAATCAATTTAGTTTAGAAGCATATAATTTCACATGTACAAAGATGATAAGAAAAAAAATATCAAAACATTAAAATGGTTCAATAGGCCTGCTCACCTACTTAAAGGGAAATGTATACAGGACATATTGAAAATGGGATAATGGCTGCATTTGGAGCTATGGTTTGGTGGGCTCCTTGTAAATTTTGCAGCAACGGCAGGTAGGGTTGGGCGATAAAACGATAACAATAGTTATCGTGAAATAACTTTTCTTCGATAGAAATATAAGACATTGTCGATTAGCTCATTCCGTCCATGTTTTGACAGACAACACAAACAGCCAATGATAATGAGAATAGCGTCGTGACGAGACAGTCACACAACTGGAATAAAGTTACAGCCCCGTCAGGCTAGGTTGACACACACATAGAGAGAGTAGGTGATGGAGCTCATGCTCATGTTTTGACCACCGGTACTTTTGTTGTGGGAGCGAAAAACATGAAAATGGCAGAAAATGTTAACACAAAGAAGACACCCCAACGGACACAGACGAGGAGAAGAAGAGGTCCAAGGAATTCAGAAGTGTGGGGATATTGTGGCTATTTAAAGTCTCACAAGAAGCAGAGTAGCGTGCACAGCAAATTGTGTCAAATTTTTGACTGGTCAGAATTGAGACTTTTTTATTTTTTGTTACCTATTTTATTTTTTTGTAATTGACCAAAGAATTTAGTTGTTGATTTTTTTTTTTGTTTTCCTGTAACACTTGAAGCTTCTGACTGGTCAGAATAAAGATTTAAAGTTTATTATATAATCATTTTATTTATTTGAAATACAGTTCTACAAGGTCTGTAGTACATTTCATATGTTTAACTTCTGACAGAAAAACAATATTTCAACCAATATTAATGTGGTATCTTCACATCTCACATAGGAATAAAAAGCAACGTTTTTTGTGTTTCCTCTGGACTCTTTTTCAGCAGTGGCGGCAGGCTCTCCGGGGGGGGCGTGGCGGAGTAAACAAACGGCACTTGACTGCAGATTTAACTTTCACAGCCTATGTATTGGCTGGCCAGTTGAAAATGGCTTTTTCCCTTACCACCACTACAACCTATACATCTCAGCCATACACAATGTTCGCTAAAGGCTGAATGCAAAAAGTAAAACTAAACAAAAAAAAAAAAAAAAGTCAGTAAAAGGCTAATGATACATGACGACCATCATCTTTTCCATTTGTCTTTTCTTTTCTTAGAGAAATATTTGAACAAGTTCATCTGAAAATGCAGTCAGCAGTTAATACCTAATGGCGTGTAGATATTAGCTTAATGCTATCAATTAGTTTACCCAAGTTGGTCAATAAGTCTACCTTTTCTCCAGTAATCCGCTGCCTTATTCCTCACGACTGCACTTCTCTGACTCTGACCAGGTGCCTGACGTGATGTCACTTTCAAGGCCGCGGTCTCGCGAGTAATGAACTCCAATAGGATCCCCCAACCACCCCACTTCCTCCCTCCCCACTCCTCCCCTCCCCCCACTGTTGCACTCATCATCACACAGGCTGTGCTGTGAAGGTGGAGAGATGTGGCGGTTATTTGCGACAATAAAAACAAACAAACAAACAAACACAAAAAGAAATTTGACGGTGTGGCGGGCCACCACTACTAAATGAATGTATGGGAAATACTACTTTAAACTTAACAGAAAGTTATTTGATTTATATCGACTGATGTGAAATATTGTGATAGGATTTTGTTCCATATCGCCCAGCCCCAGCGACAGGTATAGCCCAGAAGTTACATTGAGTATTGACCTGACAGCATTGAGCTGTCTGCTGATGAACTCACACCCATTTTTCTATGACAAATGCCTCAACAACAACTCTGAGAGGCAAAAGGCTCCAAGATGCTGTCCGAGAGCCTGCTACATCATTCATTTATCAACTATGGTAAGACTTACATGCTAATAGCGATGCACTAAATGTTGTTGGCGCAGTCTTGCCACAATCCAACTATTGATTTAATTCAACAAAAACTGTGAGCAAAATGTAATTATTCAGATTTACCAGCATTGTAAAATTTGCAAAATAGCATCTGCTTATTTTTGCAGATCATGAAGTTCAGGAAACTTTCTGCCTTGATTATTTACATTCATTTAGTCCGCAATTATCCGCATATCTAAATTAAAGGCTATGATTATTGTTGTATGATGTTCATTGCATATGGCAATATTTTCATTGATTGTTTTTCAAATTTGTATCCTCCATTTTTATATAACTTTATCAAAATGGTGATGGTTGTGATGTGATATTCAACTGCTTTAGTGGAACTGTGAGGAAGCTGATACCGCTCCAAAATAATCTTTATACAAAACAGGTGTTTGATAGGTGTTTCCTCATGAGATGTAAACTGAATAAAACGAATGACATTTTTACAAGCATAAATATACTGAAGTATATGTGCAGTGACAGGAATTCATCATCATTACTGTGGTGATGAGAGGTGACTCACGCCAAAATTAACAGAAACAGAAAGAAACGACTCTCTTAACAAAGCCACAGTTTTCTTTTTTTTTTTTTAATTATTATTATTATTCATCACATTTAAGCCCCATTTCAATATTATGGTCTTCCTTGTTGTCTTACAAATATTAAGTTATCCACAAAAATAAAATAACTTAGATAATAACCATATTAAAACATAAAAATACATACATAATTACATTTATGACAAGAAAAATGCATATTGCTGATATTTTCCCAGAGTTTTCCTGGACACAGTTCTGTATGTGCAAACTACTTATCAGAATCAAAATAATCTGTTAGACTGGAAATATAATCCCAGATTTTTTTTCCTCCTCTGCTCTTACCATAAAAACATATTCACTTGAAATAAATTACACTGTCTGATAAGGAGCCTCAATCATACAAGTTACTTGAGACCAAATACGATCTTTAAAATGTGCATAGGCATGAAATCCATATCAACTTTGTATTTTCTGTACTTTGAAGTTGACATCAAAATAGCTCCATTGCACACATCTAAGACTTGACAAGAAGGTGAATGTATATATATTACAAGAAGCTTACAGTGGCACACACAGTACATTGCATCACAAAACAAGAAACACTTTGATGACAATTTAGGATGTTTACAGTGTGAGGAACTGAAGCCTGTTCATGTGCACTCAGTGTCCTGAGGCACTTGAAGTTCATTGATGACATCTTTTGCAGCATTATAATGTTTTATGTATTTACAATACAGCTGAGATCATGACAGAGATGAAAACTGTATTTGTTAAATTAAGGAATACTGTGCACGCTGACAGTCCTCTTACATTACACACTACAGAGTTACAGACCACACATGGTGCATTTTGGATCATGAAAATACAGGACAATGGGCTCTGCTGCCTAAGGGAGGTCTGAAATGTACAAGCTTGTGTCACGATGATTTTCAAATATTACAAAATGAATATATAGTGTGCATGGGTAGTGCTTGTTCATTGTGCTGTTGAAAGCAGATTTGCATGAATTTCATTTTGACATCCTCCAGTAAAGGAAAGGAAATGTTTTCATTTAATTTGTGTGGATCTGATATGAAGAATTCCAGGAAGCAGCACCAACAATCAAATCAGCTTTTTGAAATGCCTGATTGGCTTAACTTCGGCTGACTCAGCCTGCCTTTGGCCTTCTATACCAACACTGTGAATGTTTTCAACGAGAAATGTCATTAGTTTTAGCTGGAACAGAATTACAGAATTATACGCACAAAATAATGTTATTGACTGAGTGTCAGTTGATTCAAACCTCTGTTTTTATATAGGTATACCCTGGTATTTGCAAACAGACACTAAAACTGAAACTGCCCATGAACAAGGCATGAAATCCTGAGCTGCTATAAATGTGCTGTGCTGATCGTGTGCGTCATGAACCCTGATGTATGAAAAGATCTAAATGCATTATGTAGTAGATCGAGGCATAGCAAATGCTGTGTAAGTGTGTTGACACTGTAAGTTATCATATTGATGATGTATGAGTATGATCCGTGTTTTGGTTGGCTTCCCCCCATTTTCGCTCTCATGCGACAAGCACGTCAGCCTTTCCACCGTATGTATTGCTATGTTACGAGGCAATATTACTTTCTTTCTGCATGCAATCTACTGTTACTGCTACTCTTAACCCCCCCTCTGTCCCGCCTGAATCTCACACAGCTGCGTGCCAGTCCGCAAATGCTGATGAAACAACCGTAGCCTGTTGCTTTCAGAGCTCAGATTTCAGATTCACCTGATATAACTGTGTTATTCTTTGTATCACGAGGATGGCAGTAAACATCCGAGCTCTGGGGGTTATGGCAGCTTTAGACACACGCTGCATGTGCACACTCTTTACCAACGAGCACATCTGTCTTTCTGCTGGCTCAACTGCTTAACACTCTGTCCTCACTCTTCTGGAAAACAGCAGTCCACCACAAAAAAGTACGGGGGCACATACCTTTTTCATATTCCCCACTCAAATTATTAGTCTTGATTTAAAAATGTTTCTTTTTCTTTGTTTTCTTTATTAAGTCTTTGGATGTGTGTTTCTTCATTTACAGACACTGACCCACTCTGTTATTCTGCACTCTTCGCAGACCACATAGCAGCACCAGTGAAACTTGCAGTTGCAGCGTTCGCTCCGTGTCTGCTGCAGGATGTTGTGACCTCTCCCACAGCACAGGCTCTCACAGTTGTCCATGCCGGGGCTGGTCTTGTTGCAGATCCGGCCTTGCGTGCCAGCTGAGTCCGACCCCAAGTCCCGCTCGCAGAAATCTGGCGACTTTTCGAAGTAGACAAGCTCATTGATGCTTGGCCGTCGCCGATGTGTGTGGTGGTGGTGATGGTGGTTGTTCTGATGATGGTGATGGTGGTGATGGTGGTTATGGTGGTTGTTGTTGTGGGAGTGGTCGAGCTGTCCGGTGTTCCGGTTGTGAGCCTTGATAAGCGTGGCAATGTGGAAGCGCTCTTTGAGGATTGAGCCCACCACCCGGAACTCTGGGGTGACTTGCCAGCAGGTCTTTAGCTGGCAGCTCCCTGATGTCCCGTGGCACTTGCATTTCCTTCTCATGTGGTCAAGCACCACCTGCCAAAAACAGAGACAAGGACAGACAAAAAGAGAGAGTGGGATGGAGGGAGGAAATGAGCAGAAGTGAAGGAGTCAGAGGAGGAAGGGAGAGAAGAAAATGAGAAGGATTAAAAACTTTCTTGATCAGTGGTGACATTTTGAATGCAACATATGAGTCCAAGGAGCTTCGGGGTGTTTGTCTTGTTTCAAATTGCACTGGCTTAACTTCAGTGTTTTTCATTTATTTCTTCTTCTAAAGAAGCTGCTCCACTGAAGACATTGGTCCCACATTCTAAAAGCCAGGTGGTCCAACTCCCAGCCGTTTGTCAAACATAGTCAGATCAAGTAACACAGATGGATGCAGGTGTTACTCAAACATATCTCATTGTCATTATTCATTTCTTGGCAGCAGAAAATTAGTCCAAGCATGACCCACATGTAGTGGGACAATAAGTGTTCGAGCATTACGGTATTTACATATTTTCACTGTTTTGCGGGTTAATGCTTGGCCAGTGAGACCACATGGATATTAAATTTGCTTTTGTTTTGCTTTATTATAGAGCAGAAGTCATCATGAATTAATGAATGAAAGCCATTTAACGGAAAAAGTTGGGCTTGTTCCTGTAATGGCTCACAACAGCCCTGATTTGTGAAAAAACTCCACTCTGTGAAATGTAACTTTTATATAGGGATTAAAGGAATGGTTTTTAAGGTCTAGAGTACATCAGCATGTATAAATAAACACAAACAAAGTGTCCTGTTAGAGCGTCATCAACACTGCAGGACCTACCCGCTCTTTGTCAGTGACCCACACACAAATAAACACATGAATACGCAGGTACATCCCAGATGGCATAAACCCTGTCCGTCGCAGTAATGTTCCTCAAGGGTATGTGTAAGCATGTGTGTACATATGCATGTGTGTTTGTGTGTATGTGTTCATCATTCATCAACCCTTCTAAACTTTAAGATCCAGTTACCAACAGGAATACAAGGCCACCCAGAGTACTGACAGATGCTGCTGCTGCTGCTGCTGCCCCTATCAACACATACACACCCATAGACACACACGTGCATAACATTTGTGCAGCTAAACACATTAGGAATGAATGAATACGTACGTGTATGTACGAGTATGCAAAAATAAATAAATAAATATTGGCACAGTAAACAAACAAACAAACAAACAAAAAAAATCTGATTTCTCAGTTATGTACCCGAGGAGATGTAGGCAGAGGCAAAAGCTTATGTACACCTACCTCTCTTTACATGTTTATCAAACCTGTCACAACAAAAGCAAAGAAAATAACAAGCACAATAGTCTAAAAATAATAATACTGTGTCAGTAGACCTAAATTTCCATAATGTAACATGAAATTATATTGTTTATGTTTATTGTTTATTAAGTTATTTACACCCAACTAATGCACAACATAATTTAATTTTTTCAGGACAGTTGTCCCCTTTCATGGACACAATATTTTTTGACATTTGTTCATATCTTTGGTTTGGCAAAGCATGTTTGTCCGCATGTTTTGCTCTCCTCAGATGAAATAACTGTCAACAAGTTCATCCACACAAAGTAAGAGCCAGACAGCAGACATAGTTAAATAAGCAATTTAATGGGATTAATACCAGCTATTTTCTTTAAAAAAAACTAAACAAAACATTGTACATGGCTGCAAAGGTGTATAAAGAGCAAAAACAAATTGCCATGTATTCAGTTGTAAAAATTCTTTGAAGGCAAGGACAATTGGGACCAATGCCAAAAATCACATATTCCACTCTTTCTGTTTCCATGTTTGGCTCAACCCTTCTTAGGTGCCAGGTTGCATGTATAAAGATAAAGGAAGAAAAAAAAAACAAACACCTTTCTCCATCATGAATGAGCAGAAAGGTGAATGAAAGGAAATTGTGATGAGTGGAGCTACTTGCCTCATCTGTTTGGAATGAGCAAGTGAGGAGCAAATGATCTGTTTGCAACAGAACTAAAGGCAACAAACAAACCAAACCAAAAACAAAACAATTCAATAAAATGAATGAAAAAATACATAAATAAATCAGGTTACTAAACCTGTGGTGCAGGAAAATTATGACACATCTAAATGATTAAATGAATAAATTTGGATGTTCTTTCTCAGACTTGCAGAACATCAAGGCAATGCAGATCTGTTCATGTAAGTCTTTTTTTTCTTACTTCAAATACATATACAGGCTTTGTAAGTATATACTGTTTATGTATCATTTGACATGTGTTTA
Organism: Echeneis naucrates; assembly: GCF_900963305.1. Classification (NCBI taxonomy): domain Eukaryota; kingdom Metazoa; phylum Chordata; class Actinopteri; order Carangiformes; family Echeneidae; genus Echeneis; species Echeneis naucrates. The sequence goes on along the minus strand of NC_042531.1, from coordinate 16,102,964 downwards.
TGCTACTATCTCTCAGCAAACCTTGTCAGCACTGTGGAGCACTAAAATATGAAATGTTTGGAACTGATACTGTAGCTTTAAATCATTTAAATGCTGTTTTCTAAAAGTTATGCAACAGAAGAAAAAAATACATATATGTTTTAAGTCTTTTAATCACTGCATGTTTTGTCCATTACGTTTGTTAGGATAACAGAAAGTGACTGGAAAAGTTTGCATTTCAGATAAATATACTTTCTCTGTAACTGAGAGTGTTGAAAAGAAAGTTTAAAGAAACTGTGATCCGTGGTGAGGGGATAGTAGAGGCTGTAAGAGTTTATAGTAAACAACACCATAATAGCTCAAACAGCACTTGCACTGAGTTCAGATTGCAGTGTTCGGCTCAGTTTTTACATAAAGGCAGAGGCAACCCCAGAATCACAAACGTACTGGCCTTAAACACAAAGCAAAGTCTGTAATCATAAAACGTTCTAACCCACTTAAACGTTAAAGAGGCAAACTGACCAAGGAGTCATAATTGCATCCACATTGCTACTGTTTGATGGTATTTTCACAACGGTTTGAAAGTTTCAAAGGACAGCAACACAACAAAAACTGTGAAAAAGTGGGATGTCTAATGATCTTTATATTGTTGCAAGGAAAAAAGCTGTTTGGGAATTTTATAAATCACAACAGCCTATTTTTTTGTGTATCAGAAGGTAACTTGTTCATACGAAAAAACTGCAATCGCCACAAAACCAATCGTTTCCACTAGTACAACACATGTGGCCTCCATTCATGGTTTTCATGAACCAAAATTCAACTGACCATTTGCCAAATCCCTCCCTGAAACAGAAATGGTCTTATCCTAGTTTAAACATTGCCTGGACAATATTTCCTGAAATATGTCTATTCTTCCAATTATGCAATAAAACTCATAGTCAGTATGTAGCCATGTATATATTGCATATTGTGCATATTTAACACGCTTAAAATTTTTAAGTTTAAGTCAAGAAATCGGGGAGCAGCCATTGAGAAGTGTGAATTGAATTTTCCTCTGAACTCTTAGTCAGTATGCCATCATTACGGATATTAGTGTCATTATTAATATGAAGTGTGTATGTACAAAGCCAAAGGTTATTTTTCCCCCTGCTAATTATGGGTCCTATACAAGTATATTGCTATATCATAAAAGTGTGATCCATTTTGTCAGACACAGCCAGTTAGTTTTACAACCTGTTGCCACTCAGTTGAAGTCCAACCTTTTAACAAGGACAAGGTCCTTAATAGCTCTTTAGACTTAGAGGGACCTGCCAATTCAACATGAAAGGAATAATAGATTCATCCTTTTTTTTTATGGTGGAATTATCTAGACAAATGTGTGTGTGTTTGAGCATGGTGAATATTCTTTTGACATGCAGCTGAAAGGCAAACAGGTACAATCCAAACCCTTAATAGGAAAGGGGGAAGCTGTCTTCTAGTGCTATATTATTAGAAGTGGTCTGTCAGTATGAAATGTCAAGTGCTGATCCATCTGACAAAAGAGCCAGAGGATAAGCAGTTAAGAGCATTTTGTACAAGTACACCAAATAGAAATATGAATCATCTATCTTATTTTGACATGAGAGTCAGCATAGCCTACTGGATTTCATTTGAACTGACAAAAGTGAAAATATTCAGGCAAAAGTTGCTTCTAATGAAGAGTTAAGGAAAGGAATGGAATCGAATGAAAACCTGACCTGAGATTATTTACATAGAAATTTACTGAGATTTTAGAAGGTCTTTAGTTTTGTTGATCTGGCATGATGCACTTCTAAAATCCCTCTGTCAAACACATTGGCAGTATTTTTCCATATCTCAATCTCCAATCAGTCTGCATAGATGAAAGGCTGTGATTTTCTGGCTTCTACCTGAGGCTATGGTGTCTACAATACTGACGAGAGAGAGAAAGAAAACTCAAAAAAAGTGTTGTGTGTCTGTCTCTTTGTCTGTGTTTACAATGTCCTACTTCAGTTCTGTGGAAAAAGGACAGGTGACGCATGTGATTTATGTTCGCCCTCCCAATCGCTTTCGGGAATGAGCCCTAAGGATGTGGAGGACAGGTGGGTGGAGGAGAGGGGAGGGGAGGGGAGGAGAGAGGAAAAGGGAATGACAGGAGGAGGAGATGATCTCTGGATTATCTCTCTGCTGTCCTTCCACCACTTGATATACAAAGGCTGTTTGTGTGTCTCTGTGAGAGTGTGTGTACGTGCTATTGCAAACCACCTGTGTGTCTACATTTTACTGTATAGGCTCAGTCTTCAGCCATCTAGATTAAACTTACAAAAGCTGTGATTGTTGTGGGAAAGGTTAGACGAAATATACAAAGATCCTAGGCCTGAGTCACAAGCTATAAAAAGCGAGCTTGAAAAACGCACTTTGTGTTACACGCATTGAGCTAAAGTGTCGCGCAATGTGTAGAGACACAGTTGGGGGCTGGAGATGGGGTTTGAGACGAGTAAAACAGGTCAGTGTTAAACTGAAACAGAGCTGATGGTTCTGAGATGAAACAAAAAGCTTGAGATGCTGGACATGAAGCTGGAAATTTGCTCATATCCTCTTCTCCACCACTTGTATTCTGTCCCCCGCTGCATGTAGCTGCAGCACAGAGATGCACATGCAGCCCAACCAGTGGTGGACCACGGTTAGAGACAAACATCTGGCAAGTTTTAATTAGCTTCTAGAGTGAGACAGAGGCGTCCATAAAGCCACGCCAGACAGAGATCAAACGCGACATGTTGGTGGCAGATTAGGTCTGCAGGCTACACAATACAGAAGAGTGGGGAACTGAGCGGCGTATTGAAGTAAAGCGGAGCAGACTACTGTGCAGGAAAGAGGGGTGATGAAGTCAACTCAAGATCAGAGCGCTGACGGCACAACCTAATGTTCAAAATGGGTGCACTGATTGAGTGAGGTACGGTGGAGCAAGCACAGAATCAAAATACAGGAAACATGAGAAAAGGAAGTGCTGTGATGGCATCGGACATGTTTCATGAACCACAAATTGTATTTGTGGTGTTTAACACCCGATGGTTTCATGTGCCAGATACTGGTTGTTCAATATATGGTTATATTAGCAATATAATACTGTTTAATTTTCACCTTCTTTCTTTGTGTTGGAAAAAATCCATAGCACAGTATGCGTCAGACAAAATATTTGCATGTTTAATATATTCCCCTTGGCAATAGTCAGTTAGTGCACTGACTTATTTATTCATTCAAACATAATGAGGCAGTTTCTGACTAGCTGTGCGCAAGTGGAAAATAATACAGTGTGCCAAAGGTGAAGTGTTACCACACACCTGATGATTTTATCATCCAGACTGAATATCCAGATTTGACTGAGTCAATAATGAATCAGTGGCAATGAAGAGGTTGGTGCTGACTTACAGTTTCGCTAAGTTTTTTTGTTTTTTTTGAGGAGGAGGGAAACTCCTGCAGCTTAAATAACAGCACTAAGCAGCAGCCAATGAGGACTTTCAATTTGCTTGTCTGTGCTTGTAACACCCTTTATAGCGTATAACATACAAATGTATTCCATTGTGAGTAATGCCATGAAAGTGTATGATCCTCATTCTTGGCTAATCACAAGATGAGAAGTAAACAGTGAACATGTTGACTATATAGTGGCCCTATAGTTGAGCAACCTCAGTCACACATAATCAACTACATACCCATATAATTTGTGGTTTATTTCCTTGTTTATTAGGTGCATTGAATTTAACTGTTGGACAATCCCTGTGTCAACTCCACCAAACAGATTAGGGTAAATCCTAACCTAGTTTCTATTTGTCCCACAGCCGACCCTTCTCTCTGATAAACTGCAGAGTAGTCTGCATGCTGCCGTATATTTGCCAGTTCAAAGACAATCTACTAAAGGACTTTTAAAGCCAAGACGATATCAAAGCACACAAACAAATCCCAGAGCAGCGCATTAAGCCCAGACATCACTTTAAACAAATCAAACGCCTTGCTTCAAAAGAACAATTACAGATACACAAATACACACAAGTACAATGTGTACACAACACAATAACATGCAATTACTGAGCAAATGCATATCTACAGTATACAGTAAGAACTATACTACATTAGATAATGTGTGTGCAAGTGTGTAGTATTTACTCAGTGTTAATTGTGCACAATGTCCACAGCTCTCATTTAGAGACTCTAATAAAATGTTATTACCAGCATAAGCACTTCCACCTGCTGAGCTTTTACTGTGCAGTATTTGCGTGTATTTGTGTGTGTGTGTGTGTGTGTGTGTGTGAGTGTGCGTGCATGTGTTTATGTGAGTAAAAGGAAAGGAGAGATGTAAGGACAGAGAGGCCATGAGTGTATGTCTGTAAATGTGTGCACATGTATGTATGTGTTGGTTTGTTGGTTTCTGTACAGTGCGCGGTGGGTCAGATGAATGCTCTGCCGTCACACTGCCAGGACACAGGAATGCTCTGCACACCACAGATGATATGAGCTGGCCTCTGAGGAGCACAGGACCAACCCCACACTAATGATACTATTTTCGATCAAACACACTTTGCTTTTTGTGTGGCTTCTGAATTATCGTGAATGGGCTCCGCAGAGCAGTTTATCATCGCTCAAGGGTTAAATTAGGCATAAAAGGACCTCGAAGTCTCACTATTGCTGGTTTGGATCAAGCTTAAGAGGTTCCTGCTCAAATTTATTTCGGTTTAAATAGCTTTTACAGCATGTTCTGTTCTCTGTTGAAGTAATGTTGTCCCTTAACATAGACAAAGTAGGTTACAGTACAATGCATTGTAAATTAATATATAGAAGCTAACGTTAGACACAAGTGAATTCACCTTTCGCCATGACAAAAGCAGATATCAGATTACTCTGAGGAGATTATCTGATAGGTTAAATTATAGCCTCAGATGGGTTAACACATTCAGTTGTTGTGTTTCTTTGGTACCAGGGGAACAATTACCAAATGAATGAGAGCAGCCAGCATTTTGGGCCACACAAAGATTGTGCTCTACGCCAACGCCAGAGATATCAATAGACCATTCAAAAGCCAATCCATCAAATGAAAGGGTGTCGGCCTGTAGAGGATTGGCCAATTTTCCACGATTATGATTTGAACCAGCAAGCTAAACCAGACAGAACTGCACTTAACCATCACCATTAGTCATAGTAGATAGTGGAGGAGCATTGTTTTTAACAGTGTGGTCATTTCACTTGCTTTCCACCTTCTGATCTATCGCTGCACATGAAGTGGTCTGGATACTGGAAAGATGCCGACTGTCCTCTTCAGCCCCTTATACTGAGATCTATCCATTACCTGTCACTATGCCATTATATACGAAGGATTTCATACTATGCCATTCTCACATTTTCCCTTTGATTCTGAGATACATTACATTTTCAATGACAAAGAGTTAATAAATGTCTATAGCAGTGAAATTATTAACACAACCCTGTATGCGATTTGGAGCAAGTCAGAACAAATGTCTAAAATAGTCAAATGATTACTAGTGTTGTACTGCAAGTTGCCAAATGTATAAATGGTTTACAATTGGGTGAGAACGAGTTGAAATGTATAGTTTCCTTCCTGTAAAATGGTCACACCATCTCTTCTTTCTCCCCTGAAGTCAGGCACTGATGGTAAATTGTAATTACTAGAGGACGCTTGCCAGTAACACGACTGGAGACTCTTGCATAGCCAGCACTGTCACCACCTGCCTGATAAACAGACAGGATTCAACAGAACCTCGGCATAGCTCTAAGCTCTGCAACATGAACATAAGGAAGTGTGCCAAGCATTTGTTTTGAGGCATGCTCTCTAAACGATTGAGAAAAACGCTCAGAGAGAAAAAAGAAAGAAAGAAAGAAAGAAAAAAAAAAACTTGGCCAAGAAATTTACCACCCTGGTGAAGTGTCTCTATGTCATAAGAAGAAACTTCAAACAAGTATGCAACCCTTTAAAACTACTCTTACTGCACAGTCAATTAACTACTGCACAGTGAATGGAAAGCAGAATTGTGCATGTTCACAGAAAAACTGTACAGGATTTGAATGACTTTACTTACGAATTTTATGAATATATTTTTCATTATATATATATTTCACTATACATTTTCAATACACATACACACATCAATATATATATATATATATATATATATATATATATATATATATATATATATATATATATATATATATATATATATATATATAACTAAATGTTAAAATTATGATTATTATCACTATATTTTATTTTATTTAAATTTCTACAAGTTAAGAAGCAGCTGCTAAAGCCTTTTTCTTTTAAATGTATTGTTATCGATATGCTGGCATGATGTGTAGATAAACCTCCTCAACAATTTTCTATTCTTTTGCGCGTCCTCGTATTTCAGCAATCAGCCCTGCTGGAGAAAAGTTGGTGGAGGCACAGCAGGAGAGGGGGAAGAGGGGAGGGAAGGAAGGGCGAATCTCTTTCTACTTTCCGCCCCGGTGTTTGAAGTCTAAAATCTTTTGCAGGGTTTTAAACATCTGTTTCCAAACTGCCAGCAGCCACTAATTAGGGCTAAAAACAAGACGGGACGTCGTGAGAACCCTGGGGTGGGCATGAGGCGACATGCACACCCGCTACAAAACCACCGCATTCCTCTGCTTAAAGAGTACTTCTTTGGAGGAGGGGGTGGGGTTGGGGGTGGGGAGGTGGTGGGTGGGGAGGAGCCAAGCGTGGAAAGGGGGAGGCGGTGGGCTGGTAGGAGGAAAGACACACGGGAAGGGTAGGCATTATTTTGAGGCCTACCTGTCAGTGTTTTCTGTTTGATTCTAGGGGTTATGTCTGTGTGTGTGTGTGTGTGTGTGTGTGTGTGTGTGTGTGTGTGTGCGTGCAGGGTCTTAGAGAGTTTTTGTTGTGGCTTTCTGTCCTATTTGAAGTTGTAAAGGTGCATGGTATTTTACAGTATAGCAGCTTTGCAATGACTCATTAAATTTTGTTTCGTTCCTTCCTCCCTTTCTTTGTCCGTTAGGGGCCTCTCTTTCTCTTGCTCTCCCTGACTACCTTGGTGAGATGTAACGAGTCACTTAAACCCTCTGAGAAGCTTTGATTTTTGATTTTTTTTTTTTTTTTTTTGTACTCTATGCAATCAACTAGTTTCATCATTAGCTAATTTCATCAGCTAAAGCCCATAAGAACGATCAAGCTAATTAAATGAGTAATTTGAAAAAGTATAGAAGCAGTATAGAAGTTTACATTTCCATCACAGCTCTGAGTAACAGGACACCACACAACAGAAGAGTTCAGCTTTGAGCTCTACCAGGGTCATTGGGGGTCATCAGGCTTGTGTCAAAATGGGTCAGGATTGCTGGGTATCGTTTAGTCCTGCTGGTCGTAACCACAGTCTATTCCAAGTTAAGAGGTACAAGCTCTTTGATGTTGATGATGAGCCAAAGTTTTTCTTGTTAGATGGATGCCTCAGCCCACTTGGCAGAAAATTTGTAGCCTGGCACAGCTAAATTTATTGTGAAGAGCCTGAGATCCATTTTTTAACCTGCCCTTAAATCTTTAATAGATGAAAGTGCAAATTAAAATGAGGATAAGTCGTGCCACAGATACTGCTGTGCTTCCTACAGTTTAAAGGGTGTGATAACACATACTCAATTTGAATAATTAACTCTTTGGCATATCACCTGCCAAATGCTGGAAACTGGTTTGGTTTGATAAACGTGTTTTTAATTTATACACTAATTATGCATCTTTAATACTAGCCCTAACCCCTCATCAGCTAAACTATGCACAAGACATGAGCAATGATGGAGTAAGAAAAATATGTCTTAATTAGTCTTTTGCTAACTGACTTCTGTGCCTGTCACTGTTTTATAATATATCATGCACTACACGAGTGCTGTATAATAAAAATGCCACGTGAACAACGAGCTAATAGACAAATCAACATCTGTGTCCTCATCTCTCAGTGAATGGTTATTACTTAAAGTCAGTAGGGGCAATGATATATGACCATCACCACATGGCATTGTACATCTGAGGTTGCAGCCGTTGAATTTGGAGTTAGCAGCAAAGTGAAGCTTGATGATCAATGAAACTAACATAGACTAAGGCTATGGTTCCATCTTCCTGTGGTAGATTTTTGAAAACTACTAATATTTATTTTATTGTTTCAAATTCATGCCTCCTCTCTTTCAATGCCATTTTAGCAGGATCTGCTGCTGCAAAAAGACACACTGAACTGCACAAATGGACAAATCAGGATCTAATCTAGGATGTTTGCATATCAGACAGTGTTTCAGTCTCAGCCACCCTCTAAGAGTCTAATTTGGGGAGCATGTGACCTCAATAGGTAGCCATAGTAAGAACAACATACAGGGTCATATTGTGACCCTGTATGTTATAAAGTTCCACACCTTGGCCACATCCAAGCATAAACATTAGGGCCCAAATTACAAATGATTCCCTTTCCTTGGCTCAGAAAGTTGTTCCTGTCCATGTCCTATCGGCCCCTACTCAAAGTTTCCACCCATGTCCACATCACTGTTGGGATTTATGCCACCATTTCGACGTCTATAACTATTTCTACCATTACAGCTACTGTAAGAAGGCCAGCTGTTGTTGGATTCTGCTGACGCGTTCCACATTTGTGTTTTGTCTGCATAATCAAGGAAACCAGAAGTAAACTGATAGAAAGATACAGGCCCAAATTACTCTGGAGGAAACTGGGAACAATGAGCAATTTACGGTCGCTTCTTGTGTCTGTTTCACCTCAGAGCCGAACATCATCAGGCTTATCACTGTCATTCATATCTGTCTTTGGAACAAAGGAACATTGCTTTTGGAAATAGTTTAAATTACACCAAGTATGTAATCTTTACATTTTTTTTTACATTTTACCCTGGAATATCTACCATAAATACCCACAATGTATCTATGTATACAAGGTTTTAATGTCATAGATTTCTCAAGTCTGCTTCTCAGATCAAGATTTAATAGCTCTGCAAATTTACCCTTTTTGATGCCCTGACTGTTCTGACACATTGTCCATGATTTGATATGTCATGGCCAGCACACATCCACAACCATAACAAAACAAAGATAGTCTAAACGGACGAATTCCCCTGTCTGTGACATCATGACTTACTGAAGATAATTTAAATTAACAGAGGGTTGGAGTTTCCCTGAAGAAAAAAAAAAAAAAACACAAAACAGAAGCAGTAATTGAAAAGGATAGATTGGCACAAAATTTTTATTCTGGATACCCGCTGAACTGGCCACAATTTAAAAATTATAAGTGATCATCATATCATATCAAAGCAACCACAGAGTTTGGATGCTTGTCTAAGTTCCTTCAGAAATACACTTCTATATGTGTTAATGCAGTCCCCTAAAGCTGTGTGAAATCCTTTTTTTTTCTCAAAGTCCTACCTAAAAATCCATTATAATCTACTGAACCCATATCAGTCCTCTCCTTGTACATATTAATAAATTGTTCTAGCAACAAGTGAACAGGCTTAAACCCTTCATTAATATGTTTATTTTCCCTCTAAGTCCTTTTCCAGGAAAAACAGCATTGTATCCTCTCCTCAGCAACAGTGTTTGAGCTGGAATTTCTACAGTAGTAAAGTGTTTTGTTTGTATCAAATGCAACTGTAGTTGTGATAAGATATCAAACTCTTTCTCTCAGAGTTATTGAATTAATTCAATCAATCAATAAATAAACAATGTTATGATGAATGTCACGGTCTGATTCAAATTACTTACAAAAAACAAATTCACTGTTCTTATTTATGCCGAGTACCTTACTGCAAGTGGAGCTCAAGCAAAAACCCTCAGTCTCTGCCAGACAAACAACAGTGTAACAATGACAGGCCACTGTTGACCAAGCCAATTAAATCAGATTGTGCACTATAGCGTTATTGTTGGCTCAGTAGCTCTTAATCCACCCACTGTCCACCTGTTTTACTGTGTAATAAAATACATAAAAGATCATGTCATATTTAAATTAATAACAGAGAGATGTTTTACTCCTCTCATAGGTTTATAGAATCATAGGGGACAGAGTCAACTCAGATATGTAAGATATGCTGTAACAGCCAAACCCCAAGCAGCGGAAAACGAGCTGATTTTAAGTTCAAAATAAGTCCAGTTCTAAACGTTTGTTTGCTAGGTGCAGCATTACTGTATACATGACTAAATGAAAAGAGGCTGTACCACACACACACTGGTTGTTATGCGGAGAGTTTTTATGAAATATTTACCTATGCCAACTGGCTTGTGGAAGCAGGGTGTAGCTAAACGGCCAAAACATTTAGCTCATAAATGTATTACACATTTAAAACAAAACAGGTGGCATGGAATAGATTGTCCAAGTCATAAATGTTATTTGATGTGGGTATTAAGGGTTTAACTTATGGACTTATAAGTATATAGGAGGTAGGTTAACGTCACACTGATAATAAACCTATTACTACTGACTAATTTCTACATGTACTTAGACAAAAACCCATCAAAGTAACTTTAATTTACAAACTATAAAGGCCTGCCTTACCTCTTATGCCCCTCAAACTGTATTCTTTTGTTATGCTAGTTTGTAATGCTTCATTGATTTCTTGTTATTGGTCTCAACTGGACAGCTTTACAGATGTTTCCAAGCAACCAACTAAGTCAACCATTGCTTTCAAAGTGGCTGCTAGTGAGTAAAAACCTCAGACGGACTTTAAATTCTGATTTAGCCATTTATGGGTCGCCACTGCAACCCACTGCTGACAAGTAGGCCAAGCCCGAGCACTGAAAACACTTACATTTCCCATAATGCAATGGGATAACAATTTTCCTTAGACCACCTCTGCCTGTTACGTGTACCTCTGTAACCATAAATGTCTTTTTTCCCTTTACATCAAAATAGTATAATCTCACAAGTAAACCCAACAGTAAATACCACACTGCCTCGGTATTTGTGTTGTGTTTTGCACAAAGGAAATTTGTGAAGTATAGGATTTAGATCCGGTCATACGTGTAAACTGTAGATACCTAATATAGTTTCTTTAAATCTAAATACAGTCAAGCACAAGAAATAAAAGTGGTACACACATGCAGTCTCATCCTCACTTCACACTCACCTGTCTTCCAACTCTGTTATTATGCAGCCTCATACGGGCATGGATGTCTTTGTAGGTCTCTCGGGCATCCAAGAAGTCCCGTGAGAACTTCTCTCCGAATTCCACATCAGGGCTGCAGCCACCCCACTCCCAGGAGTCCTGTGGTCCTGGGAGGTCAGCGGGGAAGTGCTCCATGACTCCGTGTACCATACCCTTCCCCCGGTGGATGGCCTCTAGCTGCAAGCGATGCAGTTTGATGCGAAAGGCCTCCTCGTCCCCTCGTCGCTTCTCATCACAGCCACATGCCTTCAGTTTACCCATGGAGCAGGCGTTAGCCACTGCATGCACGACACCTGCTGCTGCGATGGCATATGCAAAGGCACTCTCTCTAAAACCTGTCAGTGAGGAGAGACAACGAAGTTGGGTGTGAAGATACAGCACAATGTGAAAGTGTTACAGTCACAATCAGAAAATTATATTTGAGAAAACTAAAACACATTTGTTGAGGAGGACGTAATTAACTATCTATTCTATCTGTAAGTGACAGACTCTGAAAGCTAGGCAAGATATGAGGACTGGCTGATTAACATAAGGGCTAAGTCATTGTTTGGGAATGTGCTGTGTTTCTTTCAAGAAGCCATAAGGCATTAGAAGGATTATAAAATGGCTTTTATGTGAAATGATAAAACATTTTGATAACCTGCAGGCAGAACACACCAGTGTGCATGCCTCATGAACCTCTTAGGTAAATTAAGAAATTGCCAGGTAAATGCATAATGCAGGTTGACGTACTGAATTCAAATTCAAATGGCTGCAACGGCAGTGCCACTTACATGTACTTTTTTTTTTTTTTTTACCATCTCTGGTGCTTTTTCTATTTTTAGTGCAAGTAGCATCAGATATCAGAAAAAACTATTATGAAACTTAAAGATTTAAAGTGTTTTTCCCAACTCAGCTAAATGACCATGGCAGAAATCTTTGACTTCTCTGTTAGCAACTGTCACAACACTCAGATGTTTACACTTGCACGTTTTGTATGATACATTCACAGTACAGCTGTAATAAATGAGCTCCTATTTTGATAAGGATCCTCATAAGAATTTATTCAAATGTTTACATATACACATGCCAAATCCCATAAAACCAAGGAAAACATCTGGGACAATAGCAATTAAGTGTTCCAAACACTTACGTGCGTCATCTCTATGGACCTGCTGAACATGACCAGACCCTCACCACTCCCATCAGAGTAATCACAGAGGAATCATGCGCTGTTACTAAACAAGGCTGTCTTCTTCTGTAAGCTCTACAGTTTATATACAAGATATTCAGCTGTAAAACTCACAGTTGTCTACTTACTTCTTTGGAAGTGAGCAGGAAAGGAATGAAGAAGTTCCTGAATTTGCGACGGAGCCTTAAACTACATTGGATGCATTTCAGGCTGCGTAAGCCTCCCTCCATATTTCAGTATTTCTGTTTTCATTCCATAGGCTCTGGATTGACAGGCAGACATGATCAGCTGCTTACTTCTCCGGTTCAAATTGCTGTTTTATTTGTTACTGTCATTTGGTATTTTATATTGAGAATGGTTGAACAGACAATGTATTTTTATCAGAGGGCTGGATTATCGTTGTACCGCTGCTTTTACTTTCTAATCACCTCGGTCTCTGTGTGTATAGGAGGTGGTTAAACTACTATGAACGTAATTTCTGTACATGACCTGTAACGGCTGTTGCCTTTACAGCTAAACACTTCCCATTCCCCTTTAGAAAGTCCAACTCGCACACGGCAATTGTAAAGAGAAACTCTGCCACAACTAAGCAGAATTGAGAAGAAGAAGTATTTTCTTGGGAAGAAACATACACAACTGGCAATGAGGTAAAAAGTCTGAGACAATGTTCCTCTCAGACTGAACGTCGATGTGGTGAACATTTTCACCACATCAACGGTGATGTATACATCTGTGACAACAAAACCCATGTCCAAATTGTAGAATGTGAAATATTTAAGGAAGAAGTAACGGCAGTATTTGTGCTCAACCCTCTTAGGTCTTTGTCAATGGATATCATCTTACTGTTTGCGAGCTACCATCAGCTTCCATAAAAGAAGCCCCACTTACTTTCTTGTGTAGAAAACAGTGAAGACTAATGGAAACTTGTAAAGAAAACATGAAAAGAAGCCACTTAGGAGTTTACAGCGTATTGCTTGAGGGGGGAAATAATTCAGGCAGCTTGTTGGATTCAAATAAAATGCTAACAACTGGAATTGCCACTTTTTAGCAATGTTTGATGCTACTTCATTATTGACACACTGAAACAGAAATTTACCCAAACCAACTGACAGTCTGTTGTTTTCCTATGCAAACACTTAAATACTCCTCAGTGTGGTGTCAGTACAGCTCAGTATGTCACTCATCACACCACCTTCTTACAAAATGAAATGCGTCCATCAAGACGAACTGCTTGTCTGATGTTCCATCTTTCTAGTGAGTGTTTGGATTACTGCATATTTTATTTCCTTTTCTTCCTCTTCTACCAAGGTTCTTCTTTTTCCACACAAGTTTGAAAGCCTGATCATGAGCTGTCCCGGCAAAAAGGGTGCATGTCAGAAAGGAAAGCTGCTATGCAGGTTTACTGCCGATACCTTAGAGTTATTAATTCTTCATCCATTCATGTTGGGCTGAAGGCAGATGAAAGCTACTTTGACTCACTATTACCTTTAATAGTGGTATGACCAGGCAGAATTAGCTAAGGCTAGCATGCTAACATACGTATCCATGCTCATGGTATTTGTTTTTAACTGAAACACACGTTGTCTGCAAAATGCAGACTACGATGTCAGATTATATATCTAGAAGCTACGAATAGTCCTTTGACCCAATATTATAAAAATGAGTTGATTATTTATAACAGAAAATGCATGAAAAACATACACAATTGCTGAAATCGACTATATACTGTGGTCTCAGACCTTTGGACCCATTGTGGATAATTTGACTCACTAACTCCAACTTCTCTCCTCTATAACATTAACTTCCACAAGGAGGGGAGAGGAATGGCACTTAGGCACATCCTCAAACATAAAAAGCCTGTTTTAGCTCAGGTCCCACTCTGTGAGTGGGGCTCCCCGGCCCAGCCCCCCAGAACAAATCAATCTAACAAATAATTCACCGTCTGTGGCACGCCCGGCTGAACTGATGGCAGAAGAAGTGGCAAAATAAATTAAAGATTCAAAGGAAACTGTCACTTTGTGTTACAGAAACCCACTAAACAGGTTTATGCTTTTGCCACGGAGAGTTGGGAAAGTGCTGAGAGCAAATTCACAAGCACTTGCACTGGCAAGGGAAGTAAAAGCATTAGGAGCAGCCCAGTGAGGGAGGACGGCAGACAGAGAAAGAGGAGAGGAGAGAGATTCTCCTATTTCTGTCTATCCATGTCTCGCCTGACAGCGTCTTTAGCCTAGTTTTTAATGCAAATTAAACTGGAATGAACATGGGCCTGTAAAAGTTATGACAGAAACATCCGGTGACAGATCCAAGGCTGAGCCAGAGAAGAGCAGCATCCAAGAAGTATTTTAGGCAAAGCAAGCTTAACTGCATTGCATCTGATAGCTTGCTCAATTTCACTTTCACTAGGGTTATTAAAAGTCATAGCAGATATGGTGCTTCACAAGCTTTTTAAAACATAGACAAAGTCATTGCTGTCGCTTATGAATACTCCTGTTCGGTATCAAGTTTACAGGCATTGTGTGAGACCGTGTTTATTTTACTAAAATCAGTTAATCTGCACACTTCCACCCAATCAATGACTGTAAATCTTTCAACACGAAATTGTGTTGCCAGTAGCTGCACACAATAGTGGCTGCAACATGATAACTACTGTCAATTTTTTTAGACTCTGTTAAGCGGATCGTATCAACATGTGACATATGAATCACCCAATTTTAAAAAGGTTGTTTATGTCAGTGGTTTGGAGTTTCTGCACCTGAGGGAAACCAGGGATGCCAGACAACTAGCAACTGCCTCTACTAATAATAATAAACAGCCTTTCAACAAGTCAGCAAAGAATGACAGCACAGCATGAGATGTGTAAACGTATACTGTAGTTAAGATAGTTGAGAGGTTTCTTTTTTTTTTAAGTTCTGGTGCAGTGACAGGAAATAAATCCTCAAGAAGGGTTATAAAATTAAAGTTTCCTGATTATACCGTTCACAGATTAAGGAGAAGATACATTTATGGGAAAAGCCCTACAGGAAAAATCTGACACAGTTTATACCAGTTCTCTTTTGGTCGTTGTTCTTTTTTATGATGGGGTGGGGGGGATTCCATCAAGAGATTTTTACAGAAATTTAGTTTTCAAAACTCCGAACCTACATTAGCACTTTGCTCTTATACTGTTATAAAGCACCAAAGCATTTCCGGTGCACTATATTGCAACTCTCAGGTCTAATTTCTCAGCAATTATTAAAATCTGATCTGAACATTGGTGTGATTAAATGGCAGTTTATCTCACGACTCAAAACTACAGACCACATTTTCTGTCATTCATCCATCCAGGTGCTCAGACTACTGAGAAATTGATGCCTGTTCCAGTCAATAACTGTGGATGAGTCTATCTAAAGGTTTCCCGACTCTAAAGATCTTCTTTCATCCTTTGTGGCTGACTTGCAAAGCTCCAAGCACTACAAAGCGTCAGAGAA
Organism: Echeneis naucrates; assembly: GCF_900963305.1. NCBI lineage: Eukaryota > Metazoa > Chordata > Actinopteri > Carangiformes > Echeneidae > Echeneis > Echeneis naucrates. The sequence goes on along the minus strand of NC_042531.1, from coordinate 16,087,166 downwards.
AACTGATCTGCATGAGGCTTGGTAATCTGGATGTGACTAACTTCCTTTGAAGTTACCTGCCCTTTTGTATTTGTTATTGAGGATACACTGTGCGATGGTTGGAAAATAGACACCGGTCTGCGAGTCACTAAAGATAACTTAACCATTTGGGGAACTGTATTGTTTGAGATAACATTCAAGAGTTGTAACTAAGGGGAAAATGATCTCTTTTTATTGGCTTGTTTGAAGAATTACAGTGTATTATCCCAACGCCTGTTTAGGACATGAATCTTTGTGGCAGCTAATCTTTCTAAGCCTATCTTTTCAAGGCAATATATTAAAGTGTGTTTGAGAATGAAACCACAGCCTGTTTGAAGACCAAACTTCGGTAGGTCTTTTTTCAGCAGGTTGCCTGTGGTCACATCTCACCTCTGTCGCCTAATGTACTTTCATTCACTTATTTAGCTTCTACCGCTTATTTGTTTCCAGGTTGCGGGGGGTGCTGGAGCCAATCCCAGCTCACTCTGGGTGAGGGCGGGGTCACCAGTCCATCACAGGACCAACGCACAGAGACAGACAGAGACCAGCAACCACTCACACGCACACTCACACCTACAACAGTTTAGAGTCACCAGTTAATCTAAACATGGTATGGTTGGAGCTGGATTAAACGCATGCAGGCACGGGAAGAACATACAAACTCTGCACAGAAAGGCCCCAGGCCCGGGAACCAAACCCACAACCTTCTTGTTGTATGGCAACAGCACTACACACTATACCGTCACGCATCTACAAAAATCTCTTGTAGCCAATAAGAGTCTGGCAAGTTCTCTGTCCCATTCAAGAAAAAGTGCCTATAAGACAGGCAGAAGCTCAAATGTGTCCAATTAACATTTACAGCAAGTGTATCCGTATCTGGTATATTTTCAATAGTAAGAATAAATCTGACCTCTTTTAAAGACTATGCTGTCATAGGGTATTTTGTTTCGAGTCTCCAGGCTGGAGCAGTTCCAGCGGTGCCCTCGGAACTGGTGCTGGCACTCGTGGATGGCAATCTGGATTCCCTGGATTGCTGAAGCTGTCACATCTGGGTTACGCATGCACACCTCCAGCTGGCGTCGTGTCAGCCCCGGCAGAGTGAGACACACTGTGTTGGCATTCAGGATTGGGTCAATGTTGGGGAGCTTGAGGCCCAAGATTTCATTGGAGTCTACCCTGAATGGAGCACACAGGTCAGGTTATTGACAAGGCAAACATATGACTTATAAACGCCTATGTGTCATACCAACACCCCTACGGTGCCAGACAGGCGCCTTGACTTGCTATTCCTCAGTACAGTTGATTGCTGTAAAACCTCAATAATACACATAATGTCGGTTAATGCTTGTAAAACTATCTCCAGATGTTGACGGAAGGGGAAATGCACCCACAAATCTATTTGTTTTTTTGTTTTTCAGATTGATTTCAGTTTATGGTCCTGCAAAGTAATCGCCAAAAAAAGAAAAAAGAGAGAGAACGGCTTGGCTAAACAGCCAGTCCTTATTGATGAGTGAATAAAATAAAATAGCTCTTGTGTCCTGTGGGTGATTTTACAGGGAATCTCTCATTTAAGGTCTCAGAACTTCTACAACTCCAATACTTGCTGAAACATTAGCATTTAGTGTTAATTTGCTCAAATTCAGCGTTGGCTTTCCTCATTAGCGCTTTAAATTGATTGAACTGTACAAGATGAGGGTTATGCAGTGGAGCAAGTCCGTTGCAGTGAGGAGGACGAAAGCTACACAATGGTGAATTACTTTAATCATCGTGACATTTTCACATGCACACAGGGAAAGTAGCACCTTACATGCACATCAAAATCCCCACCGGGAAATATGTTAACATGCAAACTCATTTAGTTTTTAGGTGTAAGATGTGCCGCTTTACTCAGCCTCTGTTACCTTTCAATCATGTAATCAGTCAGTTACACAGCTGACAGTAGTCAGTGCGTCTCACTTCTGTGTCAGTGTTCGTATGACTGAGACAGCGAGGAGTGTGCTCAGCTTGGGGCAAGCACACACATCTGTAAATGCATACTCCAGCACACCTTGACATGCACATGCAAATATCCAGGTGTTGAGAGGCATGTGCAGTTTTTGTCAATAACGTTGACACTAGAGAGACTCAAACAGTCACAAAGCACCTTGTGCTCCTTCTGAAAACTTTGGACCCAAATCAGAATGACATTGAATCTGGCTCTAAGCTCAAATCTTCATTTGCATATTAGTATCCTACTTCCTTAATGACATTTCATTTTGAAGTGTCTGCCTTTGATTGCAGTTCAACTTCTTTTGCTACCTGTTACACTTTGAGTGTAGACCTGTTTCAACAGTTTTGTTTCCAAAGGGCAACTTTCTGCATTGTTTTGAAATGAGAGTAGCTAATGACTAATGATAAAAGTTTAGCAAAAGTTTAATTCATTTGCCTAAAACAAATCAGCAAGAATAAAGAGGCTTTTCAACTCTTACTTACAACTATAAAAACTAACTTTTGCGTTGTTAAAGCTGGTTATTATTTATACACCATTTTCCTACAACTAATACTTTTAGGGTTTTTAGTTTTTAAAATATGTTAAACATTAGATAGTAAAATAAATCAGCGTGTTAAAATAATGCAAAATAAACTTTTTTTTTTTTTTTGGGGGGGGGGGGGGTAAATACACTTATTTATTTCTACTCACCTTTCAGATAGACAGATAACCACCAAGACGCATGTAATTCTGAGCACTGGGTGTCCCATTTTGTGCATTGTAATAATGAAAAAATAAATAAATAAAATAAGGTAAAAAGTCTAAATAAAAATGAAGAAGTTTTCTGGAAAAAAGTTAAAAGCCCAATATTCCGCCTAAAAGTTATGGGAGGACAAAGCGGGAGAGGGAGGTCAGGTCAGGTCCGGCTAAAAGTTGGCTGGACTTGACAGCTCTGACTAACCCGAGTCCAGATGTGCCAGCCAGCGGTGGGGCAGTCATTCAGGAAAAGTTTCATCAACCCGCTGAGCGCACCGACCGGAGGAGGCTGCTACGAGTTTGGGAAAAATTCAGTCTTTATCAAACGCATCCGTCTTCGCCCCGGTGTCTCCGCCAAGGACGAAGCCTCTGCAGCCGCTTTAACATCCGACGGACACACAGACAGAGACAGAGAGGCTGATCCAGGGACGGCGCTCTGCGAGAAGTCTGCCCGACTAGTGATTTCTCTGTGCGCACCGATCGTCCTCTAAACTGCTGCACTTAGCGCATCGCCAGCCCACTTTTTTTCTGCGTCACTCTGGGAGCAGGAGAGCACCCGGGGAGGTCAAGTGCCTCGTTAAAGCAGGAGAGAGATCCTTTTAGATAAGAAACCAAAAACACTTAAGCCTGAGCCCGCTGTGTGAGGGAGAGCAGTTTTTGTTGCTGTTGTTGTTGTTTGTTTGTTTTTGTTGTTGGTGGATTATGAAGTGGAGGAGCATTAGAATGACTTTTACAAACTTGATCATGATAAACAAGATGAAGGTGAAATATTGTTGGATTGTGACCTTTTTGACACCTGCACCTACAACGACATTCATTTCCTGCTCATTTGACCAGAATTAAAGCGGCATGCTGCCGTTTTTCATAGAATGAAATTCAAAAGGGACTTAAAAAATGATGAGTCAAAGTAGTAAATATCCATCTTTGAAGTTCATGGCATGGTCCAAGCTCCAGAACTACTTCCCATTGTGCATTTCTTTAAACCCTCCCCTGTTGCTAACCTCTGTTAACATCATTACTGCACATCAAAGGGAGTGATATTAATCATGTCAAGTAATTTGGCCTTGTGTAACATCAATGAGTTGTTCTTAATATATATATGTATATATATATAAACATTAAATAACTAAATTGTCAGAGGTGAGTTTGCTGCATTTGTAAACTAATTTGTGCAAAGGTGAAGACCCCTTTGCTTTCTGTGTAAGAAGAGATTGTATCGGGAAAAAATGAGGGTTTGTTAAAACTGGTGCCTGAAGTTCTCATTGCTCTCTTACTTTGTGTCTGTGTGTCATGGCCTTTAATCTTATGATTTAAATGGCTATAAAGCAAAACAAAAAGCTCCCTTGTTGATGAAGACCACATGATATCACTCATCTCAGTGCTTTATGAGTAGCTTAGAATAAATATTCAAAAGCCACAAATAAAAAGGTTTTCCTCACCAGTGGAGGGACGGGAGCATTCTGCCAGCATGGAGTCACCAGAGTTGTAAAACACTACATGAGTTTAGCATTCAGACGCAATTAAGTTGCTATACACAAATTTAGAAGATCAGGGAAACAATCCCACATCAAATTTTCTCCCAGAGAGATTTATCACAGCCCACCGATCTGAGAGATTTGCCAGGGAGTGTAACTTTGTGCTTAATTACTTCAAGGCATGTAAGGAAAGCAGGCTTGTTAGTGGATTTCGTGTTGTTGTTTTCTTTTTCTTTTTTCAGACACTGCTCTCCGTTCTGCTGCAGGATGTGTTGCATGCTGTCATCCTGATCTTTCTGTTCCTCTTGTCTCTGTAATGGCTGATAATGACATTACTCTAAGTTCCTCACCAACATGACTCACTCATCTCTCCCATCTCTTGACTTGGAGAATCAAAAACAGCAGCAAAGTGGACTACTGTGACCCAGTGAAGCAATCCCATAAACCAAATTATAAAAAGGTGGTAAAGGCAGTTTTCCCTTTTAGAGTAAAAAAAAAAAAAAGAAAAAAGAAAAAAAAGGGAAAAAGTCTGGAAGATATATTTTTCTACCAAGATGAAAAAACTATATGTTAGTCATAATGAAGATGAAGCTGTTATGGTAAGTTAGACGTTAGTATGTAAATTTCCCCATTATTAAGTCATTGTATCTCTAGGAACTGGAGACCTTTGAGGATTGTAGTTCAGTGTTGATACAAAACATTTCTAGGGTAATGAATTAATTTTTTTCAGTTGAATGACAAGTGTAGGTCCCAGCAGGCAACATAGCTTTTTAAAGGAACATTACATATTCATGCTATGGACCTATTGCACATTACCCATAATGAAAAAGGATATCGAGCACACACTCATGCACATGCGGACACATAATACACACAACCTCCATCTGGACTGCAGTCCTCTGCCATGAGTTGCCATGTCTCTTTTTGGATTCATCCGCTCTCCCTCCCTCTCTCTCCTCTCTCTCTCTCTCTCTCTCTCTCCTCTCTCTCTCTCTCTCTCTCTCTCCCTCTCTCTCTTTCTCTCTCTCTCTCCCTCGCTCTCTCTCTCCCTCTCTCTCTCTCTCTCTCTCTCTCTCTCTCTCTCTCTCTCTCTCTCTCTCTCTCCTCTCTCTCTCTCTCTCTCTCTTCACTCTTTTGCTTACTCCCCCACAGAGACACATGCACACACACCTTTAATTGTTTCCCATTCTTTACTGGAAAGTATGTTCTTGTTCAGTTACATTCATTAACAATGATGTAGGAAACATTTCAGTACTGGTCTCAGATCAACTTGACTCCTGTGCCTAGAGACATAAAGAATTTATTTTTGTTAAATGCTCATGCCAGGTTCATTTCATGGCTCCCTATTTTGGGCCTAAAAGTCTTTGTTTTAATATGATTTTCCTGTAGCTCTTGAAGCCTTTTATTATTTTTATCTCGCACTGCTCATTCTCACTTGCTCTGCTACATGAAATGCGAACTTGCTGAATATTTAATTCAATAATGAATGAAAACGAAGTGTTTTCCCCATGGTGTTGGTATGTTTGTCGAGTTGCAGTGTCAGGTTCAATTGAAACTTTATTGTCCTACAGGGAGAGACACAGCCGAGCTAAGTTTTCACAGTCTAGTGGCGAGTGCCATGTAAACACATTAGGTCATCCTATATTTATGAATATGTAGTCTATGGTCTTGGGTTTTTGGACTGTTAACTTTTAGTGCTGTAGTATAATGGAACAGCACATATTTAATACTATACTGAAATACACCGAAATATATGATTCTATCTTCAGCCCTTTTCTGTCTGTCTTCTGTCAGACAAATCCACCTTTAAAATTTTAGGTTCACGTGGCACTTAAGGCTTTATTACAGTAGATTTGTCATATGGGTTTCATCTTGGACTCAGCATTAAGTCTCCTACACCAAACTATCAACATTACTTTAAGGCGATCTTTACTTCTTATAAATAGGAATTATTTGTCATGCAACCTATAGAGAGAAAATTCAGATTACATGCCTAACATGAAGCTATTTTTATTAGTGCATTATCTTTGCCTTGCAAATATACAGATACAGCTGGTAAAACACTAGCTGCTAAACCTTTGTATGATTTAAAGTTTTCATCCCTAAAACAGATTTAGTAGACTGATTAGAGAGATTTAGATGTGCTTGTCCAGATTTTGGTGCCTTTTCCTGTATTTGTGCAAAACTAGTAGATGATCAGCACACAGACATGAGAGTGGTATTGAGCTTTTCATCTTTATCAAATGTCTTGTAATTATCTTAAATGCAGCAGCATGATCGGTTCTCTTGCTTTTAACTCCAAAGTTCAGCTATATTGCTGCTTTCGTGCTTCATTGAAAACCATGGTAACTCTGGTCTGATTACGTCTTTCACACTTGTAAAGCCATTGATGGTGATGGAGTATATTATTGCCCTTTACATTATAGAGGGTCCTTATTGTGCTGTGATTTTTGCTGCATTTTATATAGAACTGTAATCCACTTCTATTAGCTTGGAGCAGCTCCCCTTTATTCCCATGAACTTTTTAAGATTGACTTCACTGTTGCAGAAATAGCAGAGTGGATGTCATGGTTACTTTGACCATTTAATGCATACACAGGACTGTCATGAGTCCAAACCACTTTTACTCTCAACCTGGGATCTCATACAGCCTAAATTAAGCAGAAGGCCTAGTGATAGGATTTATGACTGGATGGCAGGAATAATTACATCATGATGTGCTTTAAAGATAGCTTGTGTCTGTTTAGCTAAATTCCCCATCTTCTCCTACTTCCTATGCTTCTCCCTCATCTTACCTTTCGGTACCTCACTTTGTCTCACATTGGCTGAAAACACTGTGACGGTGCACCCTGCAATATATTGACAAACAGCAGTGATGTCTGTCATACCCTCACTCTCTGTGTCTCCGTGAGACGGGAGTTCAAGCGAAGTTCATGTTTCTTGGAGAGTTTTGGACTGAACAGACGAAAATGAGCAAAGCAGAGGAGAGCGCGGCAGAGCAGAGGTTAGTCAATTACAAGGCTCAATACTAGTAACTAACTTCTAACAAGCAAATTCTTGGCTCTGTCAGCGTGTGTTTGTATGAGTCGATGAGACAGAGGGAAGAGAAAAACAGTGTGGGTGCATGGGATGTCAATGAGCATTTGGTGCGTGTATGTTTTTGTATGCTGGGACACATGTTTTGCAAGTGATTTTGTGTGAAATGTGGGGAGCAGGCAGGGCAGGACAGTGCAAAGGAAAGGACAGATGTACAATTACACTGTAGGGAGCAGGGACAAATGACAGGGCTGTCGGTTAAACAATCAGCATACGAGATCAATGGTGTTTATGATTGAAGTGATGGTTTGGAAAAGAGAAAGTTAAGAAAACATACTAGCATGAAAACATTTTCCTCTGCCCTCACTGCCCCACACTATTCTTATTGTTTTCTTCATTTCACTCCTTTTACACGTTTGATTGAAGCAAACATATAACTTTTCATTGCTTTATCTTACAGCGCAAATAATTTTGAATGAGCGGGTCTCTGAGTGTCGTCACTTTGACCCACACTAAACCTTTCTCCCATGAATTGTGGTCCTGATCGACCAGTCACCTTTTCTCATTTAATCTTTCTCTCTGAAACTTACAACCACACATGCCATGCTAGAGTGCGGATCAATTGTTTCCTGCACCTTTCAGTGCCAGCAACACATACGTGTTATTAGAACTGCTCAAAGTTGTGTCTCGCTGTCGTGTATTGTATTTGTGCTGCAAATGTGGTTTTAATCAATTAACCCATCTTCGTGGGGGAAGAAAATATCCTGGGGCTGTGAGAACTGGCTTTATCTTGGGTGATTTGAACGATTCACAGAATGCACAGAGAACGCATGCCTTAGGGGAGGTAAAACTTCACCAGCATGCTAAACTCCAAGAGGGTTTTTTTTTTTTTTTTTTGTGCGGTGTTTGGAAAAGAAAATATTTCTTTGGTTGTATTTTTGGAAAAGGGAGCAAGTGAAGTCATAATCTACGAGCCAAGGTTTCTGCCGATATCATTCATTTTAATACAGTTAGTGTGGAATTTTCAAGAGTCACAACAATGGATTATTGAGAAATTGCTCACTTGTTGAATGCGGAACACTTGCAACATTTTTAACAGGTTTTTATTTTACATATTTTTCACCAATCAACATTTTAGCCATATTGAAATAGTTGTGGTTCAGTGCACTGCTAGAAAACACCTCCATGCCTTTGATGCACTAATGTGGGTAAGGTGAATATGTATCGGATTTGAGGCCAGTTCATGATCTTTGCAGAACCTCATCCCTCTTTCCCTGAAATGGACGCTTAGAGAGGCTTGAAACAAACCACTGATTCCTGAGGTAAAACTGTAACCTTAACCAAATTAACTAAATGTGTTGGTTGCTCTGCTGCAGTCGTCCACAAACACAGAGTAGAATAATTAGATTAAAAAAAAAATTATTACAGCAACTGAACTTCAATGTGTATGTGTGGCTTTGCACACACATCAAGACCCTCATGCAAAGTCTTTTTTCTTCACTGCCTCACTGTCCTCTGTGCATCTCCAGTTGGGGATGATTACAAAATGTTTGCAAGCAAAGTGTTTGTGTCAGAGTCTGTGTGTAAGTCTGAGACGATGTTTTTGTGTGCGTGTGTTTGTGGAATTAAGTGTGGGAAGTATTCAAGGTAGCAGGCGCAACCGATCCAAGAATGTGTTTATAAAATCTTATCGTAGCCTCAAAGCAAAATTACCATAGCAAGAAAAGTTGGACAATTATTATGCGGGTTTCTTTGCTAAAAATGGTAATAAGAGTCATTCTCTGTTTCACACACGATGTTAAGCACATCAAGCATATGAAGCATATGCCCCAACACAAGCAAACATCATCTAAATACTGCACATTGGCTGAAAATCTAAGGCAGGTGAAAACAAGCAAAATAAAATGTTATCCATGATTTCATAGATATTTTATTTCGCTTAATTTTTCATTAATATCAGTCTAGTTTTAAACCCTGTAAAGGCTATTTAATATGTATTGTGGTCTTAGTTATCATTGCCATTATTTCTCTTTGTGTAGCCTAGTTGGGTGGATGTGTAGCGTTACAGAAAGTCAACTTTCTGCTCCAAGGACGCCATCTTGTGTTCGAACACTATACTGAATAGCTATTCTCTGGGATTGGAGTCTTGACACCGTTGCAGCTGCTTGGAGCCGAGGTGAAGGTTTTATGTTGAGTGCTGGGACATTATTGTTCATTCATCCTCTTCTTAGGCAAATGGGAAAAGATGCTTTATAAACTGATCATAAGTTGCCAGAGCACATGAACATGTGCTTCAGCAAACTGCTTGTCTGCTTTCCATCAAGAAATTTCATGACTCTTGTTGTACAAACAACCTTGTTTATTGTCTCAGTCCTAAGGAGAGAGGGACCTGCCCTGCCTTCACACAGGAACAGATACTGAGCCAAAGCAGCCACAATAGACAGCAGGCCCCCTTCCATCTCCCACCAACCTCTGGCAGCTATGTTTTCACAACCCAAGATAACAGAGAAGATGGTGGGGTAGTGGGTGGGGGGTTGGAGTTTGATAAATGACAGAATGTTAAGTAAGACTGTGTGTGTACGAGGAAGAGCCCGAGAGAGGGATACTCGGACGAGGATAGGATTCATCCCGAGGTCATCTCAATGTTTATCCACCCACAAAAATAATGTGGGTCAATGAGTGTTTCTCAAGGCAGCAAGTGTTGTTTCAGGATGTTGCAATGATGACAGGTTCCTTGAGAAGAGCACTTGAATTTTTCTCATATGGTATATTCCACTAGGAGAGGGATAATTTTGCCAAAATACATTTTAGGATGAAACTGCCCTAGCGGGGCTTTATCTACACTGCAATTCATCTGGCTTAGCCCTTAATTCGGCCTGTGTTTAGGAACAGACTTGTGCAAGATAAGTCACATACCCCTGATGTGCTTTGTTGTACAGTAAATGTTCCTGAAGGGGCCTAAGGCGAGCCGTACCTAATAGGGCAGAGGTGCAGTGATGTGCACAGAATGGACTATTAAATATCCCAGCAGCAGCAGCCTTGTTGGGTGGCCTGTGGAGCAGCAGCTGAGCCATCACCTCCAGGGCCTGCATTAACTCTTAAAGATCACTGTCTCAAAGTTGCGTGTGTTTAGTGTGTGTGTTCACACGTGTGTGCAAATGTGAGGATGTGCATGTCTCTAACGCAGAAGCATGATAAATTACACTTTTGTTGCATTTCTACTTCAGTAGAAGACGTGCAATTCCTGCATTGATGCTTCGTATCCAACACGTCTCATTCTGTCTGTCTCTGTCACCCACTGCTGTAATTGCAGCCATTGTTATCAGATGATTGGTATATCCTAACCAGTCGAGACAGATGGCCGCCCACGAGCCCAGTTCTGCCTGAGGTTTCTGCCGCTTAAAGGAAGTTTTTGTTGCCACTGTTGCAAAGTCCCTGCTCTTGGAGGGTTATGCTGGGTCTCTTCAACAACTCCATAAAGAGTTTGGTCCAGACCTGCTCTGTGTAAAGTGCCTTGATGTAACTTTGTTATGATTTAGCGCTATATAAATAAATCTGATTTGATTTGATGAAACCCCACACAGAGCTGATCTCTGGATGTGCCCTTTGTGTAAGCAACATCTCACTGCTAGATTGATAGAGGATCGGAGAGAGAGTTCACACAAATGGAAGAGCATTATCGTGTCGGGTTACCACTAAGTTCTCCTTCTGGCTCTTGCTCTCTCTTGTTATCTTCATCTCAGCCTCTGCCTCTCTCCATTCACTAATTTGCGCTCCCTCGCTGCTCATTTCCCCATTTCCTCGTTTCTCATTTTTATATAATCTCCTGTTGTTCTTGTCCTGGTGAACCAAGACATGGTGGAAATGCATGGTAAATAGAAGTTGAGGACCACCAGGACTCCTCTGTACGAGATAGGAGATGGCGGAACCCTCTTTGTGCGACTGATCTGAGGTAACAGTCAGCAGTGTAACATTATAGAGCCTTTTACATTGGCCATTCTTCATTAACGCTTTGTGTGAGGCTGCATTTGTGCGTGTAAGCACAGAACAGTGAACGTGGGTGGAGACAAAACTCATCTCTAGTGGGGACGATGTTGCATTCCTCAGGCACTATTTCCCTCCGTAAGGGACACATGGAAAAATACACCCATTCTAACCTGGCCGTGCACTCCTATACACACACACACACACACACACACACACACACACTGACTGACAAAGACAGACACATGCAGCCACATGCACACAGATGTCGACAGGCAGCTCTATTTATACCAATGCTACAATAAATCTATCTGCCCACTTGTCTATTTTCTCTGGCTTTGCCCATGCTGCAGCGAATGCCTGCAGAGCTTAAAGGAAAGAGAGGAGAGGAGAGGAGAGGAGGCAATAGGGGAGGAAAGATTAGGAGAGGAGAAAAGAGCTAGTGGAGACAGAAGGAGATAAGTGTGCAGTGACATTTTCCTCTTCTCCTCTTTGGGCCTACCTATCATGTTTTACACAAAACTGCTGGCCTGACTGCTACACACCACTCTGCAACAAATTCCTGGAAAATAAGAACTTGTGGCAACTTGTACAGCTCAAACTAATACAGGCCAGCTTTTCTTGCCCCCCCACACCCCAACGTTTTTGTTTTTTTTTTTTTTTTATTTCTACAGCATAAATACCTCAAAACAACACCTCTTTTTGTTGAGTAGCCAAAAAAAAAAAAAGGTTCCAATCAAGGCAGAGGCGCAGAGAGGATCTATTGTGATCTTGTGAAAATCATCCCTGAAGCCCAACTTGGCCTGTGATACTGATACAATTTTCTGAAAGGGATCCAGAGGTAAAAGTGATACAAGATCATATCAAATCAGTCTGTAATTATTTACCGTATGTTCCAACAGGCTGAAATCTCAGCTTTTTGCTGCTCTTTCTCACAAACATTTAGTAAAAGAAGGCTAATATGAAAAATGTTCTGCTTTGATAGCCCAAAGTAACATTGTAATACGCTAAAACTTTTCAAAATCTGTAAATTATTTGTTTATGTGGATATAGCTCAAATAAATAATATAACCACATTTACAAAATGCAGGCTCATCACTGCATGTGTGGAGCCTAAATCAGATATGGAACATGAATCTATATGACATTCACTAAAAACAGATTTCTTTCACTTAAATTTGAGAAACAAAAAAACTAAAGAGCAAAAAACAGCGCATGATCACTTTCAACATTTATGTTTAATGAAACTGATGTGTAACATCCCCGGTATGAAATGATTTCTGTAGAGTACAACATCGCAGAGCAGACTGAACTCTAAAGCAAAATATGAAAAACAGCATTTAAATAAATGACAGTGGAGGAATTCTGTGACATGTGTTTCACAAAATGTGTTGAATTATTCAGGTGTCATCCATTGACTGACAATGCCTTTATGGTGATATCAGAATAACGCTGGAAAATCTAAAGCACTTGGAATGTGTTTGATTCAACACAAGTAGACATTGAAATGGTTTCAGGTTTCACATCACTTAACAGATCAGGAAAAAAAAAAAGTAGGCTACACAACATCTCTGGATAATGTTCTTGAGTGACTATTCTACTACAGAGATTATAGCAAGAAAACTGCTCAGGATTACGAATTGCAACATCACCTCAGCATTTGCGTGATGATGACAAAAGTTGCGCTGATGATATTAAACTAAAACACCATGGACATTACATTGTACACAGGAAGTTACCTCTTTACCAGAATGAAATAAAAATTCAGTTGAATGAAAGCACGTGTTCTTTTGTGTGTGTGACTTGTATATTTTAATTTACTGATGTGCTGTTCAACCGCATGTCCCAATTGCATTTAGGTGACTGTTTATTTTGACCCTTCAAAAATAGAACAAGGGACTTTTTAGGCAGTCATAACAGTCCCTTGAGTCCTCAAGGGTAACATACCATCCAAACTGAAAACTCACTCAAATGCAAACAACAAGTTGAAGCAACGTCGTATTATAGTTTAGTATACTCACTCTGTATTGTCTGGTAATAAAACTAAAGTGTAAATGAGATGACATGATAGTTTTATAGGGAGGAAACTTCCCGTAAAACTGAACAACAGATAAAAGGTCTTGTCTGCCTCAAAGAGAGACAGAGAGTCAAAGAACCGTGTGCTTTTAATAACCAACACAATGGAGTTTAACATCAGGCAGCAACTTAAAGATATATCAAAGGTACTGTCCACTGAAGGGTACGGTGAGAACTGGCCAACCTGCACAAACACATAGTCACACATACTTCTCTCGCACACACAGACACACATATACTTACATTATCAAATGAAAGCTAACATCCAAAGTGCATTATTACATTAGCCCTGTATATCATAACAGATAAACACAATACATCATATACATTTTCTTGATATCAAACAATGTCATGTAAATACACGTTCCTCTTTTGGTTTACAAGAAACAGCCAACCCCACAAAGTTTTATTGCCAAACTATTGAGGAAGTCCATGGCAGCCGTCGCATCCAAAGTGCTTCTGAGAGAGATGGGAATGAGTAGTCTTGTTATCATGTCTTTATATAAATAACAGTCTTTGCTGGCAGGCCAAGTCAACACCTGCAAAACAATGTGCTGACAGGATTCTTCAAATATGATACTGTGATGCCGTTGTACCATTTTCCCTTTTTGGTAAAATTTCGATGCAGTAGCAGAAAAAGAGAAGTCAAAAACAGCATTTTTATTTATTTTTTTTTTTTGGTATTTGGTTATGTTGGTTTGCAAGGTCTTGGGATGGTGTAATATAAAGATGCTGTATTTAGGTTTAGTTAAAGATATGCTTATTTCATGATCCATCCATAGCACAAGGAAAATGCACAATCAAGTGCAGCTATACACAATGATGCCTAGAATTCTTTGGTTTGACATTCACACTAATTTGTTGAACTGGCAGCGAGTGGAAGGGATACCAAAAAGCTGTGATCATTGTTTAGCTCCTCCCATTTTTACTGTGTCCTTTTTCAATTAAATGGAAAACACAATTTTTCACATTCTTTGGTCCTTTTGTCATAAACAAGGAGAAAATAGGTAGTTTAAAAAATATATCATCCCCTTTACCATTGATTCCATCTTGTTTTGCCTTTCTGTACACTTTGAAGTTTTGGCCAGCACCTCATGTCAGGAAGTCAATCACTATTTGAAATGGAATATATGGGGGGGCGTTGTCTGTTTGTCGCTGGTGAAAAAATGGGAACAAAGGGATCACCAGGAAAAATTGCAAACACTTTCCTTCTTTCTCGCTAACCACACTAAAGCAAACGCCTAAAAAAGTAGCAGTAATTATAATTAACCATGTCATACTGATTACTCAGTTCATCAGTGACAGAGACTAAGCTCTTTCCGGACCAAGCACTTTTTGCACTGGACCACGCAGCACCAGTGGAAACGACACAGACAGTTCTCCTCAAACACCACCGTTTCCTCCCTGTAACCGCGTTCGCAGCACAGCAGGTCACAGCCGCTGATGTCCATGGCTGTGCTGTTGCACATGCGGCCCCGGGTCCCCAGTGAGCCCTGTTTTCCGGTTGGCAAGGCAGAAATCTGGTGACTCATCTGAATAGATTAGATCTTGCTTATCTGGTGGCTTTATGTTTTGGCCGACAGGGATCAGGGTCTTGCCGTCGTTGCCACCCATCACCTTGGAGGCACCGTTGAAGCGCTCCAGCAGGCGGTCTCCTACCTCACGGAAATGAGGCATCTTTTTCCAGCAAGTGCGCAAAGTGCACGAGCCCGACAGTCCGTGGCATTTGCACTCTGTCCGCATGTAGAGCTTTACTGCCTGTGAAGGAGAGCATGGGTTTGGGGGTTTGCATGGTGGGAGAGAGAACAGGAGCAGATCAAAATAGAGAGAAGAATAAAAAGGACACTCTATTAACCTTGCATGTTAAAGGCAGAACTGCTTTTGACAAAAGACAACATCTCTTAAGAAATAATTTATGCTTGTGGTTAAGTGATACATCGCAGACGAAGCCACCAGATCGTACATACATACAGACACAAACTCAGACACACATTGATAGATAGGCCAGATAAAAGCAGACGCTATTCAGAAGGAATTTAACTCCACAACCCCCCTCTCTTTCCATGTTGCCTTAGGCCTTCCTACATCTAACAAGCCTTGACAACAGATCATTCACTTATACTGCACATAATTAACCCATCACATACTCTCAAACACACATACCCACACACACACACACACACACACACACGCAGACAGACAAAAAAAAAATAGCAAAATGTGTATACAATCACACATGCATGCACAGACTATATCCCCCAATCCTCCTCTCCTCTCTCTGCTCCCTACCTGTCTTTGACCCCAGCTACAGTGAACTTTGTGACTCTGGGCTTTGCTTGTGCGTGCATCAACATCTCTGCAGATGGGTGGAACAAACTGAGATCGACAAAACACTGACAGCTAAAAGTAAATGTCATCTTAGAGATTTTCCGTGCTGCACTATAAATTAACACAATTAACTCGTCTGAAACGCTGGTAGGTGCGCATTCAAGCGACAAAGAGGAACTTTAAATTTGAGCGGCAGCTGTGGAAATGTTAGAAGCTACCTGCCTCGGAGGCTTGAAAACAAAATGTGCGGCACGTTCGTGTTTTTGTGTTTGAGAAACCTGATTCTTGTCAGAATATCAACTTACAACGCTACACAAATATGGCCGGGGGCGATGTCTTTTTCCTTAGCATGTTCGAGGAATGAAGAATATTCCAGAGCAGTACAACTTCAGTAGTGGTGTTAGGGGTGATAGTGTTTTTTTTTTTTTGTTTGTTTGTTTGTTTGTTTGTTTGTTTGTTTTGTTTTGATTTTTTATGTTGCAGTTAATCTATTCACTTTTTATTAACTCGACCCATTCAAAATATATGTATAACAATGTTCCCTTGATATAGTATATTTATTATATTACATATTTGTTTACATATTAATTGACAGACTACTACTTACCAGCCGCCCAGCCTCATTATTGTGAAGGTCAATGAGTGTCCTGATGTCGCTCTTGCCTCTTCTCCTCTTGGCATCCATAAACTGTTTGGACTTTTCATAACCAAACTCCACATCATCTCCGCAGCCCCCCCACTCCCACTTGACTCCATCCCCAGAGGAGGAGGATGAAGGAGGCCTCGGAGGTGCTCTGTTTCTGGTGGCCTCGCAGCCACACTGAAGCAGGTCTCCCATACTGCAGGCCTGGGTCACAGCATGGGTCACCCCGGCAGCCGTGATGGCATAGACAAACGCTGTCTCCCGGATATCTGAGACAAAAGAGACAAGAGAGACAAGAGGGGCTTCAGTTTACTGAAGTTTTTCTTGCACACAAAAATGTCACAAAAATAGTAAAATTATCATATAAAATAACACAAATTTAATGATGCAAAGAAATGTATGTATTTGTAAGGACATTTTTCATAATCTAAATGTTAAAGAGAGAGTTGAAAATTGGTTTTCTTTCTGTATCTTATTTTAGTTTAATAGTTTGAAGGATGTGCCTGATTGCATACAGGGTTCAAGGTTTTCAATTGATTGTGACAGTACATTTGAATGGTAAATACACCACATCACATTCAGCTAGCTGTTGATTTTTTCATTGACTGGCCTTTCATCATTCATGTCCTGTGATTTCCATCCATCAGTTCATTTGGACTTCTGTCCCTCCATCCAGTCAGTCAGCCAGTCACTCACTCACTCAACGTCTCAGTGAAGTGGAACTGGATGAAAATATCAAGCGTGACTGGATTTCTAGTTCTGGGAGGGCAGCTTATCCTTTCTCTCTGACCGGCACACACATACACACAGTCATGCACTCACACCACAGCTGCTGGTTTATTTTGGGTGCAGAGCTTAACACTCACTGTCTGAAGGCATGTCCAACCACAACTGCAAATTGATTGTGCGTTCTCTCCAATGGCAGCAGCATCATTTATACCCTCGTCCCAACATGTCCTTATCCTCAGTTATTGCAGCTATTGCTGCTCGCTCCACAGGAAAAGAGGAGCTTTGAAACAAGCTGAGAATCTGTACTGTCCGAGTGTACAAAGCCTGACAATTGTTGCTCTGGGGCACAGAGCTGCAAAAATGTTGTGTGCTAAAACTAGAGATGTAGACAAGCAACTCCATTACAGTGAGCAATGAGTTCCTTAATTAAGATGAATGAGCCAATCTTTGATGGCCACACAGGAGTGACAGATGTCACTGTTCTTTACACCTTCTTCTGCACATACAGCCCCCTCCAAAATGACTGGAACAGCAAAGCCGATTCCTGTGTGTTTGTGGTTGACTGAAGACATTTGGGTTTAAGATCAAAAGAATGTGAACGTGAGAGAAGATTTCAGAATTTCAGCTTTTATTTCCTGGTATTCACATTTACATGTGTTAAACAACATACAACCGTTTGTATCAGACCACCCCATTTGTAGGTGAGCAAAAGTAAAGGAACGAATAGTCTTAAAGTAAATAACATTTAATATTTGGTTACATAACCCTTGCTTGCAATTAAAGCCCGCGACCCATTGGCATCACCAAATTGTTGCATTCTTCATTTGTAATTCCTTTCCAGGCTTTTACTTTAGTCTCTTTCAGTTCTTCCTTGTTTCAGAAGGTTTCTCCCTTCAGTCTCCTCTTCAGGAGGTGAAATGCATGCTCTATTGGGTTAAGATCGGGTGATTGACTTGTGCAGTCTAAAACCTCCCACTTTTTTCCCCCAGATGAAGTCCTTTGCTGTGTTGGCAGTGGGTTTCACATCATTGTCCTGCTGTGTGATAAACTTCCTCCGAATTAGTTTGCATGCATTTCTGTGTAAACGGGCAGAGAGAATAGTTTTGCAGACTTCTGAGTTCATTCTGCTGCTACCATCATGAGTTACATCATCAATAAATATCAATGAGTCTGTTCCAGAAGCAGCCATGCAAGCCCAAGCCATGACACTACTGCCACCATGCTTCACATATGAGCGTGTATGCTTTGAATCATAAGCAGATACTCTCGTTCTCCACCCTTTGGTAGAGATTAATCTTGGTCTCATCAGTCCATAAGACTTCCAGACCCTTCCAGAACTTTTGCAGCTCATCTCTGTACTTCTTTGCAGTTTCCAGTCTAGCCTTGCGTTTCTTACTGCTGATGAGTGGTCTGGATCTTGTGGCATGGCCTCTATATTTCTACTCTCGACGTCTTTATCGGATGGTGGATTGTGATACCTTGATGCCTGCACTGTGAAGGTTGATGGTGATGTCACTAACTGTTGTTTTTGGGTTTTTCTTCACAGCTCTCACAGTGTTTTTGTCATCAACTGCAGTTGCTTTCCTTGGCTGACCTGTCTGTTGCTCAGTACACCAGTAGTTTCTTTCCTTTTCCAGGATATTCCAAATTATTGTGGTGGCTATGCCCAAGGTTTACCCAAAGGCTCTGATCGATTTTCCTTCTTTTCTCACCTTCAAAATGGCTTGCTTTTCTCCCATAGTCTGTCTCTATGTTGGTTTATCCTTTTTAACAAGAAATCCTGAAACCCCAGCCTAAAACCGAGCGTGATCATTCAGAGGTATTTAATGTTTAAACAATCAGTCTAAAAGACAACACCTGTCAGTCACACGTTTCAATAGTTTTGCTTACTTGAAAAATGGCTGGGCTCAAACAAAAGGTGGTTGGTCCCTAAAATGTTTCATGCATCTAGATGTAAGTACTATGAAATAAAAGCTGAAATTCTGAACTTGCATTCACTGTCCTACTCTAAAGCACAAAATATTGGTTAATCCACTACTGAAAATAGTCCTGAACAAATGCACCATTTATTCCTATTTTAATTATGCTTGTTTGCCCAGCTGTTCACGGAAATGACAAAACCTTTTAAACACGGAGACATCAACTGTTATGTGACAGATTTATGTCACAAACATGTAAAGACATAAAATAAATGGATTGGAGATGATGAGAAGTAGAAGAATAGCCACTTGTGCAGACATTGTATGAGTGTGGGGACTGAGCACAAGACTTTTATTTCTAAGGGTTGGAAGGCGCTGAGTGTGCAGTCACCACCATTAACACTGCCAACTCCATATCGCATGATTCAGTGAATGGGATTCATTAGGAATGGTAACACACACACACACACACACACACACACACACACAGAATGGATGGCGTGCGACGAAACCTGCACACCCCAGCACGCCGTGATATGAATACCAGCTGTAGACCCCAACACCCAGAGATGGCTCTGATGCAGGCAAATTTGTATAGGTTTGTGTGTTCCTAAGTGTGAAACATACTGTTTTATGCAGATTTCAAGCATTTACGACATTTCACAAATTGTCTGTTTGTAAAATGTAAATTTTTTTAATGTTTTGGTTTATATTTTATGTGTGTGAAGTATGCATATGTGTGTGTGTGTGCGTTCATGTCCTTGTATCAGCTCAGACAGACCACACCTTACTGTTTCTGCTGCTCAGCAGAAAAGATTTTCAGGAGCAGCGACAGTCTCCAATCAATATGTGTAATCTTGAAAACATCCCAGGGTTTATTTAAAGACACACAACACATTATTAGAACAATATGGTGATAATAACACAAGCTGTAACCAAACAAGCTGGAATCGTCTCCAGATGTCCTCAGATGCACCAGTGAAACATTGCATTTAGAGAGGAAGACAGCAAGAGAGACATATAATATTAATGTCTTTAATTTGAGCAAAAAACATTTTATTTGTTATCTCCTGGTAAAAAAAACAAAAAAAAACAAAACATGATTCCAAAAAAAACTTGATTCCAAAAGAAAGAGTGACTTCGAGTAAAATATGATCCCACAAAAAGACGACAGAGATAAGTCAAACGTGTAAAAAAAAAAAAAAAAAAAGCACAGGACCAGGGAAATGAGTGAAGAGTACTGTTATGCGTAAAAGAAGCTATCAAAAATCTGATGATTTGAGGCACCGTGTTTCATATTTTCCTTGGAGACATGAATTCCAAACAAATTCTCTGCCACGGCGGGTGTCTGGGCCTGTCTACGTCTGCTTCTAATTCCACACGTCCCTTATGCAAGAATTAGCCCATATTCTTTTAATACTCTATAAAGGGAGAGGAATATAAGTGAGCCCCGTTACGTTCAATCTGAGACAATCACGTCTCAGCCCACATGAGATTAGAAAAAAAAAAAAAAAAAAAAACTTAATGCATTCTCACAATATCAAGTGGTGATTCTGTGGACTGTGAGATGGGGAAGCACCAAATAAATCCTCTAACATCTAGTGTCATGTACTCAAAGACACACATGGGGACCTGTAATCTCAGGTGTACGGAATGAACACTCATCTACAAAGCCGAAGGTTACAACATTTCAACTGAAATACCATGTTAATAAAAATGTCTCATCATCTTAAAGAGCCCGGAGCCTTGTCTCACGCACACTGATGACAAATCTGATGGGATGCGTCCACAGACAGGGAACTAATCAGGAAGCTGCACACCACAGCCATTTCATTTTCCATTTTCTAAGTCAACTATTAATGTTACCTGTATTGGATTATTGGACGAAACTTTAGAACTTTATCATATAGAAACATTACAGTTTCTTACAGTTACAGTTTCTATATGATATAAGGTAAAAACTAAACAAAACAATTTCTGCACGTTATGTTTGGGTCTTTTTTCAATCAATCTGTTCAGGATTGGGTGCAGACTCTTTGACTACATCTCTCGCACTGAGACGAGGAGCAAATCAATATGCCACCCAGGAGCAAGTGCTCATATTTATACACCAAGAAACTGGTCAAAAATTGGACTACAACAAAGACCCAACCATAACCAAAGATATGCACAGGATTAGCACCAACCCCACAGGGACACAGTAATTATTTTATACATTTCAATGCCCTGCCAGGTTTTTGATACAAAATCACATATTTCAAACACCAAAGGGTGTTGTTTCTTATCATTATGAACTGTGCAAGGGTGTAAACATGTGTGTACATGTCTGTATACCTGTGTGTCTGACAGGATTGATGGCTGGTTTAATTAATGTGCAACCTTTGTGCAACCCATAGCAAGAGTCCTTATTTATTCCACAGCAGTGCAATATTCCACAACCGCATTCATACACACAATCTATCAAGACCTTCAAAGACAAGCCGCAGCATCCCTTACGTGACTGCCAGCATCACAGTATGCAGGCTGGCTTGCGCTGCCTGTCATGACCGCTCCAGGGTCTGTATGTTATTTAAACACAGACGAGATCAAGGAAAAGAGGATAATAACTACCATTTAATGACAAGAAACCAGACATTCAACCTTGGTTCGTTACTGACAGTTTGTGAAAAGTTCATGTCCAGAGAAGAGAATATTTTAATTGTGACACAAAACAAGTTGTCATTCGTGCGTCAACATGTTCATTCATTCACACTTTTGGCAATAAACGTGTGAATAGGTTGGGTTTCAGTGACGCTGCGAATTCATCTAAAACCCCTATTATGCAAACACACGCACACAAACACACAGAAATATTTAACTGCCTGACCCATCGAATGACACACGAATATGTCTGTTATTTCTTTTCCATATAGCTTCCACATGTGACGAATCTGTGCACACATACATATGTTAGCTATTCGCTTTTTATAATTTTACTCCACTGGCTAGTTGCCGTCTGTTTCTCGGTTGGACACACATGTTGACATGCAGCACTTAATCTACAGAGCGAATCCCGTCTCTGAGGAAGGTGAGCTAACGAATAAAGCACATAACACGAGGGCAGCAAGGTTTATGTTTGAATAATTGCTGAAGATAGCCTGGAGATGTTTTTGTTGAGTGGAGATAGAAAAAAAAGAAAACGGTTCAGCTAGGTTGGTTATACTCCAGACCTAAACACCCCGTGGCTTTGTTTTCACTGTACAGTTAGGAGGTGTGTGTTGGCCTATCACCCTATCATAACCCTACATAAAAGACTACACAGGGGTCAATGAGGTGAAGTAAACCACTTAGAAAGAGAGTGCATTAAGTAGAAAGGCCCTTTAATTTGACATTTGGTGGTAATAGTTCGTGATAAACAGGTATTAAGAGCAGATCCAGGTAATTGACGACAAAGACTTCAAAACAGAGGAGCACTTATCAGCCTCTTATCGACAGGCAGGAAGTTATGATTAATTGCTAGTCTTGTCTTCTACTGGTAGATTCTTGCCTTCTCGCCCTCTCTTTTTTCTGTCTATCTTTCTTCATCAATCTTTCCATCTAATTTACTTTCTTCTTTGGTCTCTTTTCTGTTAGACACTGGCAACACTGGTATTGCCATGAATTGCCAAGAGGCAAACCAAATTGCAGTTTCAACTGCACGAAGTCCTGACAAAGAATTTTATCTTTTTTGATGGTGGAAAGGAAAACTGTCCTCATTAGTGTAGATGATGTGCTCAAAAGCAGTCTTTCATTATTTAATTATATGATTCAGGAGTAAAGGATTCTCAGTAAAAATGCATTTTTGGTATCAAGAAATGACTGAGTCACCTCAGTATGTGATATTTGTTTTCTGAACAGGTTTGAAATTTCGGAACACATTAGTGCTGTATCTGGAAATGTGCATTTTTTGATTAGGGCAGAAAGTGACATTTATATTCTTACCTACATGGTTACAAAGTCGTTCTTCATTTTTATTATTTTCAATGCAAGAAGCCTGTAATAGCGTTGTACTTTTTGACAGCTGTAAAAAAATTAATTAAGCAGAATATGAAAAAAAAAACCCAACCCAACAACAATCAGCCTGTTACATCATGGAAAATTATTTAAATCATAATTCCATGTGCCACTTCCTTGTGAGGGCAATGACAAAATTTCAACACACCCATCCTCCCACAGTGACTCAGAATGGGTTTAATACATGTCTGACACATTTGTTGTTGTGTATTAATATGGGCTGCAGCCTGTTAGTTGGCTAAACACACAGATAAAGGTCCTCTGTATTATGAGTCAAAGAAGAGACAGACAGGTCTCTATGAATTTAATCATATAAAAGAAAAGCCAAACAGTAATTGCAGAAGACCTTGCACTGACCCAACATCAGTTATATTACAGACTTCAAAGGAGCTGGAGGAAGATGTCAAAAGATCTTCAGAGAGATCTTAAAAGAACAGGCAATCTTAGCTGATCACTTCATGCGTGCCCAATCTGATGAAGAGGAGAGTCAGTCAAGTGTGAATATGTCTGGTCTAAAAAACAACAGCTGCCCTTGTCTGTAGTGCTGCCATCTTGATGTAAGGCCGCCGGCTGCGGTCATGAGGTCATGGATTTAGATCCTAAGGAACTCATGAGCGAAAAAAGTTTGTTTGTTTGTTTGTTTGTTTGTTTTTTTATGCAAGCAGTCAAAATCCTATGCAAAATAAAGATGATTATGGAATTCAAGAATAAATCCAAATTCCATGACAGCTCTGATTTGTTTGATGGAACATCATCTCAGCGAACGGTTATTTAGTCAACTCATACCTGTGTAAAATATATGAGCGAAATGAAATACCAAATATATGAATAAAAAACACAGTCAGCCTGGAAATCATTGCGCACATCCAAGAAACTGTCCGGCACATAAACCCCTGTAACACCACAAATTATCATATTTCTTCTTCTAATTTTACACAGATTCAACATATGATATATAACATGGTGAGTGAGTGGATTTTGCTACCAGACTAGATGTTTCCATTTCCTGTCTTTATTCTGAACTTACTAAATCACTAATGGCTCTTTATATACAGTAGAGTGGAGTGGGCAGAGGAGTGACTAATTTATATCCTCATTGAATTATATGCAAGATACATGCATTACATGCATTTTCCAAAATGTTGAATTATTGCGCAAGAGGCCATATAAAAGGCACAGCGTACATCATAATGGAGGAAAAGAGCAGATGAGCAAAATGACACAAATCCAATCCATACTGCACAGGTCCCTCCTCCATTACTCACCTTGCTGCAATATTTTGCCAAAATACTTGTTGTGGCTGGTGCAGTTCCACCGACGGTATCTGAACTGGTACTGGCACTCCCGGACACCCAGCCTGGCTCCTTTGGCAACTTCACTGACAATCTCTGGCTGAGTCTGGCACAGCTCAGCCTGCTTCCCTGCCAGACGCTTTGCCTTCCTGCAGATACTGTTAGGGTCCATAACCAGCGGACTGCCCACCGCCCTGCAAAAAGTTTAAAACAACGTTAGGGGAGACAACAATTTCCGAGTCACATGACAAAATCCGAAATTTAACCACCCTCTTCTTTTTGGGCAACACCTGTTAAGTGAATCACACAGTAAACAATGTGGCTGCGCTCATCAGCAGCCACAAACCAAATGCAAACTAAGTTTCTCTCTGCGGCTGCAACGCCTGCCAACTCTGCCCACCACATCTCAGCCGTGGCGACAATGTGCCTCTTGAATAGGCACATGTGAGACAAGAGAGCACAGAGTTTCCCAGAGGCATCTCCTGACGTCACACTCACAGTCTGTATTTTGGTATTGGACTACGCTTAGAAGAAGTGTGTGGTCCTCACAAAGTTGGAAGTCACACAGTTGGAAGTCTCTTAACAGACAGCCCGTTTACAGTTGATCTTAATGCTAAGTTGATTTTGGTGAACCAGAGGGCAGACTTTCTAGATTTCCAGATGATACAGCTTCTCTGGAGAATTTTGCAGCAGTTGAGGACTTCAATGCTGAAACCACACATTCTCCTCGAATCAGCCCTTCTTAAGACCTTCCCGGAGTAAAACCATCAAAATGAAACTAAATATATATTACAGCGAGGAAGAAAAAAAAATATTCTAATTTACATTTGCAGCAAGATAAATCAAGCATGCTCACGTAGTTCAAACATTTAAAACATTAAAGTGTAGAGTATACACACATATATTGCATTTGATTAATGCAGTGTGTGGACCTCCTCAATAGCTTTGACAGATGAGTGTATATAATATAGATAAATAGTTTATTCTAACTCGTAATGGGAAAGAGAGGTTTGGCTCTATAACTTGCCAGTTTCTGTGGCCACTTCATTGGTATAACAGTAAAGTCACTTTATTTCCATTCTTTCCCTCCACTTCTTGCTTTAGCTATCAGCTACTAATACTCTGTGTGATGTTAACTCTGTGTACATTCAATCCCTGTTTCTCATTCTCCCTTTCATTTACTCCATGACATCTGCTGAGATTCGGGGATTTTGGGTTCATAACTGATCCATAACTTTTCCCAAGAAATAGGAGTCAGATGGGTTTAGTGGAAGGGAGAGAGAGTAAAGGACTACCTCGTTCAACCTTCTGCCTGTTAATTGCCCTCCCTGATATCATTCATCTGTTTCAAGAGTTTGTTTTAAGAAGCAGAACAAACACTCTTGCCCATGTCCTCCTCTGGCAGGGTGATATAGACTATGACACATACACACACACACACAAACGTTCATCCTTGTACACTCCCTTCCAGAGTTGATGAAGCTTTTGAAAACCAAACTATTTTTATTCTAATATATACCATGACAGACCGACCTGTCAACACATGACTGAATGAAAACATGATTTATTGTGAATCTTGTGTTCACTGAATAACAGCATGGAGTAAGATAAGTAAGAGCCAAATCCAAACACATACTGTTACCGCCAGGTACCTTACAGAAATGACCATGGCTTCATAGATCACAGATGTGGTTTCCTTCAACTTTTCATTATTCATTCTTCTGTAAGAAGATTAGGAGTCACCCTACAGTACATCATCCATCAGGATAAACAGAGTATAATGTGACAACCTGGAAATTACAGGAAAAAATATAGAAAAATACAATTGCACATGAGCACACTTGGACATCATGCATATGCTGCACAGGCACACACACATATCTGTATCCACACTCCGGTGACATCCACTGTTGGATTTGTTCTGTGATTACTGAGTGTATGAAAATATTGCTATGGAAACAATACTTTATTCATCCGTACAGGTGTTCCTTGTGTGCAGTGTGTGCATGTGTCTTTCTTTAAGAGTGTACTGTATGTGTGTGGCAGTCATACATTATTAGATCATACAGATTGTCCGTAAGTGTTAATTACCAGGTATATGTATGATACTTATCAACACTCACTCCCTCTCAACAACTGCTTATTATCTACCCACTACCACCATGAAGTGAAGGGTGCGTGTGTGTCTGTGTATGTTTGCACACATCTGCCATACATAGACACTTAAACTGACGTTCGTGCATGGCAGTGTATTTGTTTATGAATGTTGAGGTGATTACTTTTTTTTTCTGAATGTGAGAAAGAAAATTAATGTGTTTTGCCTGTGTGTGTGTGTGTGTGTGTGTGCGTACGCCAGGGGCAGCTCACAAAAGCCAACTCTGTCAGCAGCTCACAAAAGCCAGCCTGGTTTTTATAATGGGAGGTGTAGAGTTGTAAAAGGAGTGAATGTACTGGATGGAGTTTTGTTCTGAATCCTGTATTGCTGTCAGGAAAGAAAAAGAGAGTGTGGAAGTGAAAGACAGAGACGGTTAGACGGCGTGTCGCGCAGAGAAAGTTTCCTTTTGCTCTTTTTAAGCACAAAATAAAATACTGCAAGAAGGCCTGGTGAAAGACGTCCAGCAAGATTGAAAATCTAATGGAAGAGCAGATCTATTAGTATTTGTTAATCCAATTTTATGAAGTTATGCACTTAGTAATAAACTCTTTGTAATGTAATGTTTCTTTGTAATGTTTCTCCTCAGGCATTAACTCACCCTCTATTGTGCTCTACAACAACATGCAAACCTATCCGTAAAATGCTGTATCACTATAACTTGTATTTACTAATTGCTTTTGGGTTTCTTTTAAGAGTCGCATGATTTTCCTCCTCACCTCAGCTGACATTCTCAGCCTGAATCATCACTTAATGTTGGTTGACAGCTTTGTGTTAATCTGCGATGAGCTGTCTTAAATAGAGGTTTGGAGGTTTGGGCACGATGAAAAGAATGGCAAAGGGTGAATTAATCTGGAAGGGAGCTCAGGTGGAAAAATCACTGGAGACGTATCCAAATTTGGGGTGTGTTAAGTGGATAACAGGATGGTTGTAGGTACCCAGCATTCTTGTCCTTGTTTGGAGCAGTAAAACATTAAAGAAAGGAGGTTTAAAATACAGGATAATTTATCATTAACTCAAAAAATTACAGACGTGAAGACAGCCAGGGACAGGGAGTGTTAAAAACAACTTTTAATGACTAAGAAACGGACCAGAATGCATTTATGTCACAGCAGAGTTGTCTACATAGTACTATACTGTTTACTCTTGCTCTTTTTGTTCTAATGTGTTCTGTTGTGTAAACGGTGTACTGCTGTTGAGTTCACATCCTGCAGGACATGGCCAGTCTTAATTTGTCAGCCTCTGCAGCCTCAATGAAGGTGAAACTATTTGAATGAGTGTTGTGACTCTACTGCTGTCTTACAGCTCAGATATCGCACAGACACACATGCACATTTATCCAAGCAGGTGCACTTGCTACAATGCAAACCTGCACACAGATAGAAGCCTGCATACGGCCGTGAGAGGAAACTTCAAAGTCAGACAGTAATCAGATCCTTCCCATGCAAAGTTCCACTGTTCCCCAGTCAGTCATTTATGGAACTGCTCCTGAACAGATAACAGATAACACAACGCACCAACAAGGATGTGCAGCCAGTGATATTATCAAGGGCTTTAAGGAAACTCTTTCTCGAATGAATAGTTCTCGATAATGACAAAATCCCAAAGCATTCACAGGGTCATACAGGGAGAGATAAAACAAGTAACGAAAATAACCAAATCAAAAGCACTATCAATGCTGTAGCAGATGGTCCAATCCTGAACTAAAGCTTTACCTTGTGGCTGCTTTTACTGCTTAAAAAATGTGAGATCCTAATCTTAATGCTTTTACATTTGTTTTGAAAAAAAAAATAAATAAATAAAAGTTTTGGGCAGACTGATTTTCATAGCAAATTTTGCAAATTGAGAGAAAAAAATGGAAGATATTAAGAATAGACACCTTATTTGGTGTTCTATGGGCCCTGAGGTGGGTCAGAAAGAGATCAGACATTTGTCCGACTTCAGGTTTCGTAAATGATCGCACAGCACCATAGATGAAGTGCTGTACTGTACAGGGCCCTTTTCATCCCTCCCCTCCGCCCACAAATGAGTGAATTTCATCCCTCCTTAATCCCTCAAGTATGTTGGAGATGAAGACAGTCACGACAAGCGCTACTCTGAGACGCCAGAGTGAAATTGAAAAAGGAAAAAGAAAAAGGATCAAGTTAAAACAGCAAAGCAGAGGTGGGAAAAATGTTGGGGGGGGTTAAATATGAGATAAGGAGGAGATACAAAGAGATAAGCAGGCTGATAAAGAAGTGGGGATATAAGTCAAAATATGTAATATGTGCAGTTCCAAACTAATTTTGAAAATGGATGGGAAAAAATTTAGAATGTTCTCAGCTGGTGTTCCAGACTAGTTCAGATGGTTTTTCACCTATGACAATTGCTAATATGAGTGTTTGACATGAAGCAATCAACATTATATGATTGTTTCATGTTTTTATCTAACGCTACACTAAACCATCATCATTAATGCTGCATTTATACAGTTTTTTTTTTCTTTTTATTATTATTTTAGACATTATTAAACCATAAAATGCTCTTTACTTAGGTTTTTTCAATGAAGGAGAATATTTGGCATTAGTGGGGCAGTATTTTGCCCAGAACCAGGCCTGGTCTTCAGCATCTCTGACCTGGCAGTGTCAGAGGGTCTAAACACCATCAACAGCAGCTTTTCAGCTCTCCTGATACTGCAGTCTATGACATGTTTAAACATGCCATGTAGTTTTTATTTTATTTATTTTTTCATAAAACAGAGGAATTGAGAACATTGAAATCTGTAAAAATAAAAGGCTTCAATGCATAATTTGTAATGCACCAAATTTAAACAGTAGCAATAAAGTGTGACCAGCAGGAAACCAACACTAGTAAACCTATTTCATAACAGGAAAAACATCCAAAGTTTGTTCTGCTGTAACAACAGTGGCACACCCAACAGGCCAGACAGCCAAAAGACGAAAACTGTTAAAGAACAAATACACACTGATGACAAGGAGGTTTAAGGGTGCATGGATGTACCACCTCTGAAGCCAAGCATGGGGATATAGAATACCGAAACTACTGTCTGCAACTAAAAGGCCAACATTAAAATGCCAAACTGTGCCGTTTCTGGAATGCCCATTTGAAGCTGGCACCAAAATCAGGGTTCCCACATTAAAACGAAATAAACATGTTTACAGCCAGGTAGATAATGCAGTGTTAGTCTCTGCAGATAATTTCCCCCTTGTAGTGGTTAACTGAGTAACAGAATTTGAGTGTCTACATGCTACCACTAATTATCAGGTATCAGAATCTAAGCTCACCACACATGGATTATTATCTTGTTGACTAACTAAAGAGTCGGCAAATAAATTAGCCTTGTATTAGTCTGCCAGGAGGACACCCACTCACCCAGCTACGCTGACAGCACCAAATGAACATACGCTGGTCACAGACTCGAAGCAGGCATGCGGAGAAGTCTCAACTCCACACCAACAGCACTTGTTTTCCTGTTTTGGGATTAGAGCTAGGATTTAGGTGGAGTCAGTCACTTCCAAAACGGCAACGGCAGAGCAGACCACTTCGACAATCAAAAGCACTCTCCAAAAACAACATGCAGCATCAGAGGGGTGCAAAACAAGCCCTACATGCGAGCTACATTAGAAGATGTGTGACTAAGAGGAGCAGCGTCATTCGAGGAACTAAATAAATTTTCCTCAGAATAGGTCAGTCAATGTAATTTATAGCAAGCAAAGCATTTTTTTTTATTGCAGTTTTTTTGAACATGAATTCTCAAAGCAAACACCACAATTGTTTGTGATATTCTAGCTACAAAAAGCTATTTTTTTCAAGTGATGACTGTGTTTTAGTGGATAAAAGCGAAGATGTCATTTCATTCCAGATAATGGTAACTTGATTATTAATTAATGGCGCATATATCTATGTTCGTATTTTGATGCATCTGATTAAACCAATGAACAAAATTCCAGCATTTTTAAATTTCTATGAGCAACGTTATTGTGCTAACAACACATTTACAGTTTCAGTCATTTTTCACACATGGACGCAAACGGCTGTCAGAATGATAAAATTTGCCCATTTTTTTTTTTGTGGGAAATCTTCCTTGCTCACAGTTGCAGTCAGGATGATGACAGCTTTATGCATTGCAGCTCTGTAGGGCAACCAGATCCATGACACTGAAAGGTAAAGTTAAATCTCCTTTAGAGTGCAGCGTTACATTTTGTGCCAACTCGTTCTCCGGTTACAAAGACATTTCAACATTTTCGTGGACTATTTCGTTCTCTGCTGTGTATATATTTCAGGCACTGGAAAACACGGCACCAGGAATGTCTACAGAAATGCATGCTTGTGCACAACTGCAGACACACACATAACCACATACACACATAAACATTGTTAATTCAGTTCTCTTCTTGATGCCAAACCCACATCATCATCTAATCTTTATCTATACCAATCTCCCTGGTCCTGATTAGACATCTAGCTTTTCAGACTAGGAGTGGAGGGGACAAGATAAGATCTTTTCCAATGAAACCCTCCTCTGGTAATGGTGGCAGTTCTGCTTATGTAGTGTGTGTGTGTGTACAAATATGTTCCCATATGACTGAATGAGGACATTTTTACATCTCTGAGTGTATGTTAAATAGATTAACCAGGATCCACTGCTTCAAGATGTATATTTGTAATGACGTTCACATAAACACACAAAGGGGACAACTTCAACACACACACCACACTTACAAACCCACTGTGTGTGTCATAGCCCCAGTTTGGCGGTCGGCCTGCCTGGAGCGTGCCACAGGCCCACAGGTGCACTCACACACACATACATGCAAACACACTAACCGAAGCTGGCCCTGCTAAGCACTGCAGTCAAAACCAGTATAAGAGAGCAAAGGCATTCCTCACTTCTCTGAGTCTCTGAGTCGTGCTCTCTGCTCTCAGGCCAAATGATTAGAGCGCTCTAATCAGCAGAGGCTCTGAAAGGACAGCTATCTCACAGCATTTCATCTCTGCCACTGTCTGTCTCTCCCTGCAGCACTCTCTTCCTTCAGCGACAACCTATCTATATGATAGGTATTTTCCTTCAAAAGACAAGTATGGCTAAAGACAGGCAGAGATAGAGCCATTCAAGAGGAGCTTGAGTCTGAGAAAGGGAGATGTATGATGGTATGTCCAGCAGCTTTCAACAGAGAGCATCATTGTCCTGGCAGGCTTGGGAGCGACCCACAGGTGTGGCTTCGCCCTAGCTGCACCACAGTTGGGCACTGTGTATGTGTGTGAGTGTGTCAGTGTGTGAGTCTGTGTATGAATATATGCGTATCGCGTGTCTGTGCGAGTGAGTGAGTAAGCGGGCCAGCAAACGAGTGAGTGAGTGAAACGAGATGACAAAGTATGTCATTGGGGATAAAAAGGAAGCAGGTGTCGATGTGCTTCATCCACTGCAGCTTTATTTCAAATAAATGTCATGAGTTCTGTGTGGGACAGTGACACAAACCTTACAGAAATGGGAGACATCAGGTAAGAAGTTAAGATCTCTCTGTAAATTCATTCATTCGTTCATCTTCTACCTCTTTCCCTGTCACGGGGGGTGCTGGAACAAATCCCAGCTCACTCTGGGTGAGGGCGGGGTCACCCTGGACAGGTCATCAGTCCATCACAGGACCAACACACAGAAACCAACAACCACTCACACTCACTCAGACCTACAGACACTTTAGAGTCAGCATTTAACCCAAACATGATGTCTTTGGATGGTGGGAGGAAACCCACACAGGCACGGAGAGAACATGTAAGCTCCACACAGAAAGGCCTAAAGCCCGGGAATTGAACCTGCAACCTTCTTACTGTGAGGCAACAGCACTAACTAGACTGCCCCTCTCTGTAAATGAAGCCCTAAAATATGAAAAGATTGCTCTGAGAGCATTAAAGCACACCACAGATTATGGTGGAATGATTGATAAAGGTTCTTATTACACTTAATATATAACATTTTTAAAATCTTGCATTATAATTTGAATTGCTCAAATCCCTGACATGATTTCAACAGATTTAGCTCAAGTAAACCAAGTGTTTGAAGGCAGTGTAATAAATAACATATCCCTCCAGGGACATTGTTTTTCCCCTCTTTCCCTCCACAGCTGGGTCAAAGCACAGCGCGGTAACAGATCGGCACCCTCTGGTTAATCTGATTTAGTGTGTCCATACTAGGACACCTACATAGTACAAATGCATTCTTTTTCTTTCCAGTTTGCCTCATTAGCCACAGTATTCATACTGAAGCATTTCAAAAACACTGTAGGGTGGATATATATTAAAATTACAGCCATGCATTTTGTGTGGATGGGAAAAAGAAGTTTTGGAAAATGATGGCAGTTTGGAAATTGTACAGCAGTAAAGTTAGGGAGATAATTAAATCAATCTCTCTATTTATTCATTTAAATGACAAAATTTGATCACACACTTCACTTAATGTCAGAAATTTTCTGATTACAAATTTGTGATTTGATGCGTGAAGTGCCAATTCGCCTTGTTCTGTTTGTGAGGAAAGAGAAATGAGAGAGCAATACGGGATGACAACAGACTTGGCTTACTGTAAAGATGTCAATATCAAGTGCAGAGGGTTTAACCAGCACAGTAACTCGGCTGTCCGTCCCTCTGCATCTGTATCCTAACAGATGTGGAGACACATCCTCTAAAGCTGCCAGTCCATCTACCAGGCATACAAGGACATACAGTCCACTTACACAGCCTCTGTGACACTACATCCCACATTGACCTTGACTGGGCTGTGAATGAATAGTGGGAGGATTCGCTGCAAAGAAAAAAAAAAAAAAAACAAAAAAAAAACACAAAGCTTCACATTCAAACACTGCTACTTTGCAGAAAAGTGTGTGTGTGTGTCTGAGAGAGAGAGAGAGATAGACGGAGAGAGAGCGAGATGAAACACTGGATGATTGGATGTTGTCTAATGAAACAGTGCACACAAAACAACACAAAGACAGACAGACGGACAGACAGACAGACAGACAGAGACTGTTATCAGCAGATCTGCAGGGGGGGTTGTCTGTCTGTCTGTCCAACTGTCACACACCTTGCAGAGCTGAGCCTATATGGATTGTTTTATGATGACATATCCACTGTGCCTAGAGGGCCACCTGACATTCCTTACTCTACCCCCCCACCCACCCACCCACCCACAGACACCCACCCACACACACACACACCTCCACGACCTCCACCATTTTTCTCCTTCTCTTTGTATTTCTGCAGGCAATGAACAAGAGACACCTCTCTCACCTCCCTCTACTCCGTCTTTTTCCTCTGTCCCACTTCAGCCTTGGTCTCTCCCAACACCTTACCCCCTAGAAAAGATGCAGCTAAATGAATTGTCCGCTGACCTTTCGTTACCTTGCCCAGTCACCATCCACTTTTCCATGGTGTTAGGTTTTCACGGAATTTGCTGCTTATCAATTCTAAGGTAATTTTGTTTTATGCGTATATCAGCGAAAGGTGCAATACTTCCAAATTTAGACAACTCAGCAATATGCACTCGTGTGTCTCGTTTCTCTGGTAGCTCATCTTTCACATCCTACTGTTGGTTTAGCATTTACTAAGTTATGATGATGATCCTCATCATCAGCATAGGTGTCTTTGCATCAAACTCTGGAGATATATCGGGGCCAGTGTGAATCAGCGTGAATATAGGTGAAAAGCCGGTAAACCAATGGGACCCTGGTGCTGCAGATTACTGTAGGAAACACGATTACTCCCCATGTTTATGCAAAAAAAAAAACTGCCCTAGGTTCACAAGAAATACAGACACATAAAACACGTGGTGAATGCACATCACTTACCACCAGAGTCCGATGATGTTGACCGGACAGAGCAGGATAAAAAACAGGGCCAGCTGAATCCGCGATAGACGAACCGTCATTTTGAACGCTGCAAATCCTCAACGAGATTTACCCCTGCAAAGTTAAAAACCCGACTCAGCTCAGTCAGCACCGAGTCGGATTATTTCTCAAATGCATAGGAGGTCCTTGTTTTGTCACGGCGACGACTCAGCACAATCTCACTGGAAACTGTCTGTCAGCGAGAGCGCAAAAAAAAAAAAAAAAAAAAGAAAAAGAAAAAGAAAAAGAAAAAGAAAGTTCATCATCCAACTCCTCCGCCGCCGGGCGCATCTTAATGCGCAGCGAAGCTGGTCAAGAGGCTGCCAGAGAGACGTCCGCTTCCAAAGGTGTGGTTAACCTCTTCATCGTCCTCCTGCTCCGTCCGTCTCTGCTCTTCGCGTTTTTTTAAGCGCAGTCTGAGGAGGAGAAGAGGCGACGGAGCGGCGAGGTCCTGCCCGAGAGCGGAACAGCGCTCCGGTCTTCAGGGAAGTTATTGACTCTCTGCTCCTTCTTTAAAAAACAATGAGATGATTTTAAAAGATTAATAAGAGCGTTGCTCATAAAAACAAAGCTTAATCTGATTTGCTGTTGTTGTTTGTTTGTTTATTTTTTATGTCGGTCGTCCTCTGAGCGCTCCGAACTGACGCACCGCTGAACTTGGCCGGGCGGCTTTTGGGAGCGCACCGGCTGCAGGTAGCTGGAGGAGTCCGGGCGCAGCAGGCAGGTCTGCCGAGCTGTTTGCTTTGGATGATGGAGGGAGGGAGGGAAATGTGCGCCAGTCTCTCCTTCCACCTTCGTGTGACGTCGCTCCGGGCGCAGCGAAATCCTCGCTGTCACTCAGAGAGGGAGAGAGAAAGAAAGTGCAATTAGGACCGGGTTCAGAGTGGAGAGGGGGTAAACACACACACACACACACACACACACACACTGAGAACATACTATGTGTTTATGGTGTACCGGAAATAAAAGTCAGTCCAGGTGAGGTTCCACCTCTCTGATGATGCCAACGGACTGGCATTATTTCCTACCAACTCCTGTGCGCGAAAGTCTCCAAAGTTTAGCACCTGTCCAATAAAGAGCCAGTCAAGCAATGTGTGTGTGTGTGTGTGTGTGTGTGTGTGTGGGAGGGAGGTAGTATTATCACCTGCGTGGCCAAGGGCATATCCACTGAAATGCAACACCACTGTACTGTAGTCGCCCATAAAAGCCCTGACACCCGACTTCGTTCCACTGCAGTGATGCAATCAATCACGAGTGTAACACAAGGCAAGCTCATCCAAGTCAAGTCCCGCTGCCTGTTGTCCCTCACCTCCTTTTACTAAGGCACCAACCTGTGTTAGATCTGGTCATCTGTGGCTTTAAACAAACCCTCACTCCACCCAACTCTGTCTCTAACCTCCAAACTAAAGGCTGACAAAGACAAAAAAAAAAAAAAAAAAGTACTCATATTTTATTCAAAGTGTAACTTTTGCTAAACCTCAGCAAAGTCTGGCATGCCTTGGCAGGTTTCATTTGTTTATCCAAACTTCATTTGAAATGTTTTTGTGTGTTAGTGGCTCATAGAAAGGTTGAAACCACTTGAAACTAATCCACTAAAAACACAGTGCTTTGCCTTCCATTTTCGCTGTTAGTGGACGGTACATTCACAAGTAATGCAATGACAGAAGGTGTTACACTTTGGTCTGTAATAAAATTTTTAAAAGAAAATATTTTATCAGACACGACTTATCAGGATAAAATCCTATCTCATGTTTGATGATCTGATTTGTGTCAGTTTAGGAGTCCTTAATGTGAAAACATTTCAATTTCCACTCTTATAGAGTTTATAATGTATTCCCTGTAAACTTCAAACATTATCACCATTCGTTTCCTTTCAGCATGAACAACATGTTCAGAGTTGAATGTTACTTGAGGTGAAGCATCACATTTAATGTAAAGCATCACAGTGGGTGATACAGCTGAAAACGTGAACAGACGAACGGGAAGGTACAATCATGTGCTACTCAAAAACAGACAGACTGTCTGGTGAACTACAGGCAGAATCATTTTCTTTTGTCATTTTATGAAACATGCAAGAGGCCTCAGTCCAGTAAGAACTGATGAGGCCTCTTTGTCTTGAAGAAGTGCAGTACCTCTAGATTCAACCTTCTCAGAGAACTATGGCCTGGATGATGGACAACTTACACAGACTACAAGCACATTTCCATGTTTTTGCCATAGTTTGATTTCTTGAAAACCCGCATAAGCATATGAACCTGAGCGAGTTTCACATCAGCTCGGATTATTCAACACATTATATATGTACGATTTCTGATACTACATTTTAAAATGTGACTTTTGTTCCAGTTTCTGCCTCGTGTCCAAACACATCCCCTTTCAGTTTCCTCAATACTACTTTCACTATGTGCTAAATGATAACACAAGACAGCTGCTCTAACGGCTCTCCCTTTCTGCGTGATTGCATTGATTCAGGGTCTTACTGTAAAACAATCCCCCAAACTCATACATTCACCAGGCAGCATAAACCGAGAGACACAAACAGTAAAACCTTTTTAAAAATCTGAGGTCACTTTCACGGTTTGCTTGGAAGAACAGGTAGAGTCGCTGTCCATGTGTCTCAATTCAGTGTATTCAGTTACATTTCTCAAAAGACCATAGAAGACAAGTTTAATATTTTTTCTGACAGTCATCTCTGACATTTCAGTGTGGATGGCTGATCATGAAAAATCAGAGATGCCATGAGATGACCCATCCACAATAGATGTGATCAGCTTCTCTTTAATTCCACTTGAAGCTAAAGATAGGATGAGGGGCCTGGCTGTCTGCTAATCAGATGAACGGTAGCTAAAGTATTGGACAGTGATCCAAATCAGTTGCATATAAATAATGCTGAGGAATACCAGAGAATTAGCTTGTGATTATTGTTGTAATTTGATCAATATTAAGTTGTTATTGCCCTTTCTTAGAGTTGTGTCGCTAAAATGTCCATACTGCGAAAGAGTAAGGACATATATTTGCAGAACTAAGACTTAACTGTGAATAATTACTGAGGAATGAGAGAGGAAGACATCAGGAGTGATCCGATAATTAAAGTAGCTATTTTTAAGTTTTCTCTGCTGCGGCTCGTGTTTTCTTGATCAGGGCAGTCAGTGTTTGTGAGCAGCACAACTTCTTCAGAAAAGATCTGAGGCTACTCTATAGTCACAATAAAAAAGTGACAATATGGGGTCATAACAGGCTGGGTTAGCCGCTTAGCATGCTAACTTCAGAAAAGGCATAAAAACAAGATAACTTTGGCATTGCATGAAATGTTTAGACGTCTGAGTAAAGAGCTGTTGAGGCTCATGTTGTTTATGGAGCAAGAGCAAAAAATACAAATCATGACAATTTCTTTCAACATAAATTTATTTCTGAGATGGACTATATTTTGCATATAGCCGTGCCCTGCTATCTTAAATAAATTAAAATATGGTTCTTTCATGTTGCTACCAGGCGCTTGTTGATTTTTGTGTTTGTCTCAGATGACCCGACCAGATGAATTTTGCCTCCTCACTCATAGCCCATTCTGGGATGTGGAGAATCAGTCTCCTGCTATCTTGAGATGAGTCCTTTCTGAATTCCCATTATTATTGTGTAAACTCTTCAGAAGAGATGTCTGCAGTATCTGCTGTTCCTTAATGTGTGCCCAGACTCTTTACTTTACTACACACTTTACTTCTCTGCTACACTGCAGAAATAATTGACAGCTGAAAATATTTTGCCACAGACAAAATAAATTACTTAAATACTTACTTAACTTAAATATTAGTTAAATATAAGAATCTACTTAAATATAATCAGAAAAGTTTCCACTCTGCACTGTACTGTACCTTATTGTATTAAACTGCAATACACCATACTATTTTTTATGAAACATGCCGTATCATTAACCTTTGACAGAAGATACTACTGGGTTGTAGCAGAGAGAACTGAACTGTGCAGAGAGTGCTGCACTGGTATGTCAACTTGCACCAAGCGTAGCAAAATTAGAAAGTTATGAAAATTGAGTTATCTCAATAACCTATAAATAACTGCAGCATAGTTGTGAGGGTAAACATCACACTATGTACTGGCTGCACTCTCTCCGCATTCATCTTTCAGCCACCTTCACCTCATTTTCTTCCCTCACCACTTCCCTGTTTCTGTGTCTCACTCTCCCCCAATTTCTCACACGTTTTGTCCCCCTCTCTGCTGGATGAGTGTGTTTTGTTAGGGAGGGCTGATTCTTCATACTTGGCTGAGGCTTTATGGACAATAAAGATCTGATTTCAAAGTCCGGCAGGGTGTTGGGCCTGGGGTCTTGGCTCACAGCTTTAGTTGCCTGCTGGGAGGAGACACTGCACAGCCCCTAACCAGATGGCCATCAGCCCACATACAGTAGATTCATATTATACATTATGTGTATTGTTCAGATTCTTAAATGGGAGCAGCTCCACACTTCACCACCACGGTCACTGAGTTGCACTGACCTCCACAAAGTGCCTGTTAGGTTCAGAGCTGTAATACGTTGACATTGTATAATGTATGCACTCTACTGCTAATAACAAAAAGGTATTATTCTTAAGACAACTGTAACAGAAAATTTGGTGTAACTCTTTAACTTACTTACTAACTAGTACTACTAACTTACTTCTGCAGCACAACGGTATAGTGGTTTCCCCACAAAAAGGAGGTCGTAGGTTTGGTTCCGTACAGAGTTTACATGTTCTCTCCGTGCCTTTGTGGGTTTCCTCCAGCCGTCCAAAGACATCATGTGGTGACTCAAAATTGTCTGTAGGTCTCTGAGTGTGAGTGTGAGTGGTTGTTGGTCTCTGTCTGTCTCTGTGTGTTGGCCCTGTGATGGACTGCTGACCTGTCCAGGGTGACCCCGCCCTCACCCAGAGAGAGCTGGGATTGGCTTCAGCACCCCCCCCCCCGTGACCTGGAAACAGATAAGCGGTAGAAGATGAATGAATGAATGATTATGTTGTAGTGCAAAGAAATAGCAGTCAAAAGAGAAATGGTGCTAATAGGTAGCTCAAAATATTTACTTGAATTCATGCTCATGTGGATCAGTGATCAGTTTTCATTTCAGTTTCTGTACTAAATTGAGTAAAAAACTAAACTAAACTGTGCTAAATCAGAAAATAAAAGTACAAGTTTCCTTGGCAGAAAATTGTGAGTCACTTGAGTCTAATAGGCAAAAACTGTCAGTGTGGTCCTGTAAGGGGTTTATTATCTTGTTTCAGCCTTTTGGCCTCACAACAACAGTGTTGGACAATCAGTCTCTTGTCTGAAGACACCTTAACAGGGGAGATGCTTCGGAGCTGGAACCAGGGTTTCCTAATTTCCCACCATCCTCTTGATCCCCTCTTGATGAATCCATGTTGACTTTAAGCAGCCTTGTCATTAACATGGAGTTCACATGTCTCAGAGGGAAGATATGTGATTTGTCCATATATAAGACATCTGCGCAGACTTAGATCAGAGTTGTACAGGAGAACGCCCTGATAGATACGGGAGCGTCATCCAGAACTACAACTGGTTCATTTTTCAGTCATGACATTAAACTTTACGATGTTAGTTTTGATCCACAACATATTGTGTAGTTGAGGGAGAGAAGAATAGCAGGAATGAAACCGGGGTTTCTTCATGACATGACAAGAGTTGGACTTGATCTCACAGGCCATGCCCCATGTGTCAGATCTTTTTAATGTAGTCCTCATGGTCCTTTTGGCATCCCCCAATTCCAGCACTTTGTGCATGGGCATTTTCAGTTACATTTCATTTTACACTGCAATAGTTCTGAGCTGTATTGAAGTTTGTTTCAGAAAATGATCAACATTTAGTTTCAAGAATGCCCTGAATATTGCATTTAAGTGCATTGTAGCGAGCAAAAATAAATCAGTCAACTACTGGATAGATTGTAATGAAATGTTGCACATGAATTAAGGTCCCCAGGAAACGAATCCCTTGACTTTGCTACTCAGCATCACCATGAGGTTTACATATTTGGCTTTCAGTGAGATATGTTGATCACTGTTGGATTGATCAATAATGGCATTTGATCCAGAATTTCCTGGTCCCTAGTTGATGGATTTTCATAACTTTGGTGATCTCCTCAGCCAAGTCACTGTCACTTTGGATACTGGAGAGCTGTATTTTTCTGTATATTGAGTCATGCTATTGGGAAATATGAGAAAAAAACAAAAACAAAATAAGCAATTGATTGCAATAACTCACGGTCTCCCACGGGTCTGTCATTGACTGGACTGAGAGAGCACTGGTCCAGGTTATGAAGTGTTGTCCCCCTCCCTCTTCCACCCAGGAAAAGCTAACAGGCCTAACCCCTGTCCCACCACACCTATCATACACACGCTTTACACACATTCCCCTTCTCACACTGCTTTCATCTGGGCGTGAAATGGATTCCTACTGTCTGCCAGAATGCACCACCTATCTCTGGATGTGTTTCTCATTCCCCCCGTTTTCTCTTCCCTTTTCATTCTTTTCTCTATGCCACACGTGCGCCCCTTTGTTTCAATAGAAAAGTGCCTCACCCACACCGAAAAGTCCGCAAAACACATTCCCAGGCGATTATGATCAAAAATGATTAGAAATCCTATTGGAGCTAATATTTTATATGACAACTTGAATTAGATCTAAATCAGAAACACATGACGGCCCTAACCTTTTTAAAACAAACCACAGTCATCCCTGGAATCCCCAGGAGAAAGGCATGTTCATAAAATTCCTTCATAACTGGCACACACACACACACACACACATACACACACACAGACATTCACACAAGAACACCCACCTAAAGTGTGAGAGAGGTTGTACTATGAAATATTGATACCTCTCGCAGCCACATGATTTTACATGTCCAGAAGCAGAAAGGACTGTTCTCAGAGAGGAAGGAACCGAAGTTATGCAAAATTATGGTCTTGTTACAGCAAGTAATGAAAGTAACCCCTGTTCCAAGCAACTGCTCCTCAATGAGTATGGCTGCAATCTGTCAACAAAACCATAGCATAATATGCTGCGACTCGGATATATCCTGCTTTTTCTCTCTCATACAGTTGGCCCGGTTGCGGCTCGGTGACCCTATCATAATTGAACACATATTTGGATCATAACAATCTGCAGAAACTTGGAGTCGACCAGATGACCAGTGGTTTGGGAGAATAAATGATGCGTCTGCAGAGAGCTGACGATAAGGGGTAAAACTGGAAGGTTCCAGTGAACCAGGTACTTTCTCTGCAAGGTCTAACTTACGTCAGTTGAACTGCCAGAGGTATTTGAATTGTTCAAGAATCTCCTCCTGCAGTGCTATATTTGTACACAGACAAAGAGTAGAGAGGAAAGCATGTAAGTATGGTGCCTTGTATAGTCCTCAAGTTTTTGCCCTCAAGTTTGGCAAGTTTTTTATGTGACTGTTTTAATAAATGGGTTTCTGTGACCTCTTTTTAGGGGATTATTTCACTGCTTTAAAAGTAGAACTGTGAAGAAAAGGCCAAATTCAAAACACAAGACTGGAAACTCTTACATGCTTAGTTCACAAGATGAATTTACAAGATCAATTTTAGCTGCATAAAAGTGCCTGAGTTTCCTTTGCATCTAATAGCTTTGATTGAATTTTTACCCGGCAGAAGAGGGTGAAATGTAATAAGCTACATTTCAATATTTTTATGATTATTATTATTATTGTACAGGTTTTACACTGCTGTATGGTCTTATACACTTCATTTCAGAGCCAAATATTTCACTTTTTATTCCTCAACATTTATTTGACAGAGATAGTTTCTCGTGATAAATGTGCAGAAAGATGTAGTGCGAGAACACATGGGTATGATGGACACACAAAACCCACATTCATAAAATACTGATTCATAAAATACAAAGCATTTGATAGATTTAACTGCGCAATATATAAAAACTCAAGCACTTTTTACATGTTGCAGTAATACATCAAATTATACAGTATGTAATTAATCTATGGATTTGAATTAGAATTAGAATGTTTTTTTGTCATCATACGCAATGTACAACGAAATTTAAAGACAACTCCGTGGTGCAAAATGCAATTATAAAATAAGAAAGATAAAAGATAAAGTAAAAAATAAAAATGATGAATATATTTACAAAAGGAGGCAGTAAGAATATATGTACAGTTGAGAATCAACCTGACTGCGGACAACAGTGGAAAAAAATAAATTGCACTGTGGACATTGACTGAACACTTAAACAGCATGTTGAAAACTACTCTTATTGCACTTGGGTAGAAGGTGTTAATGAATTAATGCTGGCAGAGGCCGCAGAGTGGCCTACTTTAATTTGTGACAAAATAATGAGGATAACTGTTTAAGTTTGCACTCAGGCTGATACCCACCCAGAGTTTTTACATGTTATGGCATCAACTCCTGTTGAAGAAATGTTTTGATCATTTTTCAAATCTGGACTGAATCTTTGTATGGTCCTTAAGCACTGACAGGATACCAGATAAGCAATTGAGTTTTTTCTTAAGTTTAATATGTGCTTGAGTGTCGATATGAAAAACTACCAGACTTTCCTAATTTCCCACAGAAGTTAACCACTTGGACTGCATCTTACATGCACTAGCAGCAATAATTTTTATTTAGACAGGGACAGAGTAGACGTGTTCTCTGAATGCGTCACATCCATTTGTGACTAATGATAACATCACTGCTGGACTTTTGATTATTAGATTAGATCTGGCCAAAGCTTGGTGTGATGTTGTTCTCACACACTGTGTGTTTGTGGGTACATAGATCGATGTGTGTACTGGCATGTGTTTCCACTGTGTTAATAACATTTTGTAAGTTTCCAATCCTTTTGCCAGTTTCTCTGAGTAGCACACAAAGTTCTCCTTCTTTATGGCTTTTTTAAAATCAATAGTTTAATGCAAATTTAAAAGGTGTGTGCTGTCCTGAAGTACAGGATGAACTTCATACTTCTTTTATGACTATGATAATGAAATGTGTTGACCTAACTGCAAAACTTGCATTGGTTACAAACGTGAATTTTTGCCCAAGGAAGTCATTCTGCTTGTTTAAAGATCTACTACAGCAACACAAATGTAAATATTTCCATTAGGCAGACTGACTATTCAGTGTGATACATCAGCATTACTGGCAGAACAGTAACTTTATTATAACAGATCTTATCTAGTCTGCCCTGCTCACCATTTCAAGCCCTCAGTATCCTTATTCTTTCTTCTCTGTCCAACTTGTGTCCAGAGGGCTTGTGGTGTTGCCGCTTGTTTGCAAAATGATGGAGGGGACCAGCCAGATGGGCAACACACACAGTCATAGACACACACACACACACACACACACACACACACAGATGGCTTATCAGATAGAGGGAGGTGACTTCTGGATCAACCTTAATACACTGTGGCTCACAAGCCACACACACACACACACATGCACACAAGCAAAACACTGAGAACAGACGTAATGTAAAATCCTTTTAAAAGAAGCACATTTTAATAACGACCTTCTGAAAGTCCACACCAGAAGGTATCAGGAACATTTGTGTGCTTGTTGAACAGCAGGAGCTTAAATTAACTGTGACCATGATTCCAGGCAAGATGAAAAAATTAATACAAGGAAATAACACTGAGACAAGCATTGTAATTAAACCCTGGCCATACATATTCCGTATCAGATAACAGCCTACTTCACAATCCAGTTCATTACTGCTCATGTTTTCTGTTGCAGTTATCTGTCATTTATGGCGGGGCACAGCCTGAGACACACAGATATTATTGTTTCTCTTCTGTCACTGTATTGTTTGGATGGAGTTGAGCTCAGCTGTGACTGAGGGCAGCATGAACTGTGAGGCTGTTCAGTTCCTTTGCGTCTGGCACCATCTTGTGGGAACTGCTTACAGTTAGGCACTGATGAAATGATCTCAGATCAAATTAAATGACTCTTAGCTGTGAAGGCTAATGGTAATACATACCTTACAGATGCCACAGAGCCGAGTGACTTCACTTGAAATAAATGTTGAATTAAATTGAATTACATTTAATTTAATTTAATTATGTGAATTGAATTTTAAGACTTTTCAGTTTAGTTGCAAACATTTGCGTGGTTCTGTTTGGGAACAAATGAGGAAGGTTGGAATTTGGCACTTACCTGCACTAAAGATTTTCAACACACACTTACATACAAAAATTAAATATCGTCTTTGTCTAAATGGCCAAATGAAAACTCCAACCAACCCTGTGGTTTGGCATGTTAGACA
The DNA here is from genome assembly GCF_900963305.1 of Echeneis naucrates. Classification (NCBI taxonomy): domain Eukaryota; kingdom Metazoa; phylum Chordata; class Actinopteri; order Carangiformes; family Echeneidae; genus Echeneis; species Echeneis naucrates. The sequence continues at coordinate 16,042,584 of NC_042531.1, read as the reverse complement.
CACAAAGACCTTGAACTAAAGCCACACTTACATTCAAGAAACATGATAATTTTGTATATCCTTGAGAGTTGATTATTACATTAAGTTCTCTTCGTTGCTTTGCAAACTACAACATTTAAATAGCTCCAGCGTATTCAGTGCCTGAAAGAAACGAGTTTCAGGCACTTTTCTTTTCACTGCTGAAACCAGCTACTGTACCAAAATAAGACTTTAGATTAATTTATATTATATTTATATTACATAAAACTCATATTTGTATCCCTTTAATCAGACCTATTTTGAAGAGATTTCTCAGGGACATTATATGGTCTTATTATGCTTTGTTAAGCACATTAAATGACCTATGTCTATGATAATGTGCTATATGAATAAACTTGACTTGAATTTCTGAAACAAATCACGACAGAAACAAAACAGTCGTGACTTTTATGAACCATAAATGTGTAATGGACACACAAACACACACACACACAATTAACACAAAATGACAATGAGAATATATTGGTCATGATGATCACCCTTGGAAATAGTTTTCAAGTTTGAACTGAACCTATCAAAAATAAAGACCTTTTCATTCATTTAAACCATTAAAAACATGAGAAAATCCTATCAATGAAATTACTTTGAGGACCGATTTGATTTGGGAATGATTATTTCCTTTACATGACATCTTTCACAGTTTGGAGGGTGAGCTCTTTCCATGCTCCATAAAGATGATCGAGTCATGGATCACATCCGGATTGCACAGTCCTCACTGAGACTCTCTGGCGGACACTGACCGCTGCTCGGCTCAGCCAATCAGAGTGCAGCAGGAGAGGAGCGCGTGTGTCTAAAACACACACACACACAGGGTGCAGTGCGCGGTGTGGCCTCGGGGCGGCAGCACACGGACACACATGGAGCCTTACACAAGCTGTTACCAAACAGCGGAGGAGACGCTTCTGTAACGTGTTGGTGTGTCTCATGAGTGTGCTGTCCCTCTGAAGGTAAGCTGTCCTTCACACAGGACCCGTCTGATCGTGTTTCATCCACTTCCAGTCCAGATTATCTCGGTGGGATTCCGCTGTGTTCATTCGAAAGTCAGTTCGAGGTGTATTTGTGTATTTGCAAAGTTGTTCGATGTTTGTTTGTTTTTCTTTTGCGTGTGTGTTTGTTGTTTTCTTGGGCTCGTTTGTTGACTTGACAAAGTTCTTCGTGCTGTGTAAAAGCCAGACGATATAATGACAGTGACCTGTGTTGTGTTGTGTTGTGAAACAGACAATGCAGCCCATCAACTCTGTGTGTGTGTGTGTCCTGGCGGCCTGTCGGTCCTCCTCCGCATGTGTCCCTGTCCATCGGATTCTGATCCGGAGCAGTCCAGTCAGGAGGATCCCCAACCTGGACTCTGCCTCAGCCGGTGTGCGTTGTTTGCACGGCGTGCGGATGGATACCGCGGTGGTCCGGCAGGTGAGTGCGGCCCCTCCCCCCGGCCCGCTGCTCCCCCCTGACAGGAGACCTGAAGAAAGGACTGTCAGGTCGGGATCAGCTGCTGACCTCTCCCCATACAGCCGGTACAGCAGATCGCAGTCCGGCCCTGCTCTGCTGCACATCCTGTCTCTGTGTGAAGGGGGGGTGATGTCTGAGCTGTGCTCCAGGCCTGCAGGCCTCCCCAGCGCTGACAGGGCAGAGGAACTGGCCTCTTTACTCAGAGCATGTGTTGAACTGGGCCTGGAAGCCCACAGCCCTCCGGTCCTCAGACTGATGGGGGAGTGCAGGGAACTGGGCGTGGTGCAGCTCTGCCACCTGGCCCAGGTGGCTCATGGTCTGGTAGGCCGCCGGTCAGTCCTGGTGTCAGAGATCCTGGGCCACATCTGTGCTGCCGTGGAGGAGGACACCGTCTCCCCCAGTGAGGCCGTCGCAGTCTACTCTCTGCTGGCTCTGTGTTACGATCCTGCCAACCATCAACAGGCGCTCATGCTGTCCACTTTGCACAGACACACGCAGAGGATGGTCCACCGACTGGAACCCAGTCAAATCAGCTCCATTCTGCAGTCGCTGCTGAAGTATCAGCAGAGTCAGGTAGGAAGGACCACCGCCCCCCAACACCAGCTTCATACTCTGTTATTTTCAACTGGAGGGGCTCTATAGTTACAGATATTAGATCTATCCCACCATCTGTAAGAGAGGATATAATATGAATGCTAACATTGTGTTCCGCAGGCCGCCTCGCTGCTGCTGAGGCTGAGTGACAGAGCATCACAGGCGTTTAAAGCTTTCAGCGACGACGATGTCATGAAGGTGCTCTCTGCACTGATGATCCTGGGACAGCATCATGAGGAGCTCCTGGCTGCCATGGAGAAACACCTGCCAGGTGTGATTCAGTCAGAAATACACGTGTGCAACTCTGTGGATGTATAAGACTGACAACAATGAATGACAGCGTTCTGCACTGTGTGTGTCAGGGAGGCTGGGAGAGTGCGATCCGGAGCTGATTAGTACTGTCATGGAGTACTGTCTGCTGATGAAGTGCCGCTCCGAGCCCATCTTTGAAGCCGTAGCTGAAAACTTTGTGAGCCACGCTGAGAGGCACACCACCCTCCAGATAGCTAAACAGATTGTTGCCATGGGGAGACTGAATTACCTGCCACAGGTACTGTACATTCTCCAAAGAATTTGAATGAGTGAGTAGCATCTGCTCCTTGAACAAAAAAGAGCTGTTATGAATAATGCATTGATTTAATGTTTACTACTTAACGATTTGCATTTGGAGGACTGTATCCAAGTGATAATCAAATTAATGGTGAAAATTGTGGGATAGTGATTAAAAGAAAATCCATACATTAGCATTGATCAACATGTCAACAAGATGGTCCAGGAAATGTTTTATTTATTTTAAAATTTCCCCCGTGGCCCGACCCCGGATAAGCAGATGAAGATGGATTTTAAAATGTCATTACACTCCACTATACCACAGATTGAAATTACCATTAAGAACAGCATGACATTAAAAATAAAACATATGTTTTAATACATCTGCTCTTCAGTGCTCCAGCCAGATGTTTAAGAAGCTGGAGAGCATTTTATCTACAAGGTTTTCCCAGTTCCAGCCTCGCTCCCTGATCGAGGTGCTGCACGCCTGCATACACCTGGAACGCTTCCCGCTCAACTACATGGTTAAAGTCTTCAGTCCATACTTCCTACAGAGACTGCAGGGTATGTGTAGAGCCAGTGCAAGGAGTGAGGCGAGCTGTGAGATGTGATTTCATGATATTTGTATTGTTTTGTACACTGAAATGTAATGATTCTTGAATGGTTGCTTTACTGTGTCACACATAAGAGGCATGCCACCGAAGGCATGGCTTCACACCATGATGTCTAATCAGCAATGTCTTCAAAAAATGTTCTTGATTGTCCTACAGTACAAGGGGAACCACTCGACAACAAGGCACTGGGACAGCTGACACAGCTCCATCTCTCCACCTCGTTAGAGTGTAAATACTACAGGGTGAGCATCTTGAGTATTTTTACTGCCTAATCAACATCGCTACTTTGCCACATAAAGTAATCCCAAGCAATGATTTTCAGTTGTGTTTACAGACTAATGATTGCAATGGAGGGAATGAATTCTGCTCAATGTTTATTTTTTATTTTTTTTTACTCTACAGGGTCCCAGGCTGCCTCACTTTCTACAAGTGAAGACGTTCTCCTCTGTGGACCAGGCCTTTGAGACACCCATGGACAGTATCCTGTACAGACACGTGAAAGGGCCACTCACAAGCCTGCTGGGGGGGAAGTTTTATTCTACCAAGATCTTTACTCCCACCGGATACACTATAGGTAAACTGCTAGGATGCATGTGATGATGCAAATTGCAATTTAATATCCACACTGACCCAAACAGTTGGGGTAGACAACATCAATATCATCTCTGTTTGCTCACATAGAGAACATATTTATCCTGCTGAGTAAGCATTTCCCTTAGCAGCTCTGTGTTTTGTTGTGTATTACTGCCCCTTGTTGTCCTCATGGATGCGGTGTTGTTTTGTTTCGCTCCCCTGTCCAGATGTGGAGATATGCCTGGATGAGGAGGGGTACGTGCTGCCTCTTTACCAGTGGGATCACACATATAGGAGGTACGAGGCTAGCGGGTGCAGTCACAGTAAATTCTCTGCAGCACGTCAGCAGGATATATGAGAATAGTGGTACTGTGAACCAGTTGGCTAATTAACGTCTGGTCCACGTACAGAGTGGCGTTGTGTTTGGATGGTCGATCGCGTTTCTGCAGCAACACTCAACACCTGCTGGGGAAGGAGGCCACGAAGAGGAGACACCTCCGAAGGATGGGCTATGAAGTGGTGCAGGTACGTCAGTAAAAGGTCGACTGCTACTTCATGCCAAAACAAGATCTATGTAGTGAGGATTTTTTTGGCCACTGATTTCCCATCCCACTGCCCCAGTGACAGCCAGGGCTGTAAATGAACAGATGTCTATTTGTATTAAATGGAGTCATGACCTTTTCATATTTAAATTCAAGAAAATATCTACTTCACTATAACTTCATAGTGATCAGCAAGATTATTAGTCATTCAAAGTGAAAAAGCTTTAACTCAAGGAGGACGGATAGTCACCATATGGTGACATGTGAATGGTGGAGGTAAAAAAAAAAAACTTTTACAGAAGACAAATCCGATGATGATCTCTACCTCCCCCTTCTTGTTTCATCTCACAGATCCCTTACTTCGAATTTGAGAAGCTGAGAACTCAAAAGGAACAGGTCAAATATCTTCAGAACAAGATCTTTCCTACAATCTTCAAATTCAACCACAGAGCTCAGTCACATCAAAATCTCAGACTTTGAAAGAATGATTTTTTTTGGCACGGGGGTATGAAGAACATTTATTCTTTCATTCATCTTCTGTGGCTTAACTGTTTCTGGGCTAGTGTGGCTGCTGGAGCTAATCACAGCTCACATTGGGTGAGGGCGAGGTCACCAGTCCATCACAGACATGAAGAGGAAGTGCAACTGAACGGAACATGCACTTTTTCTAAGGGGAGAGTATTCATCTTAGGATACGGAAGAAAAGGTGTTGTATAAGCACCTGACTTTACCAAATATACCCATGGCTCATCTATTTTTAGTTCATCTTGCACCCATTCACCATTATGGTCTTTATGAAACAACCTGCCTTGTTTTGATCTTAACTGTAAAAGATTTCAGTGAGTAATTCTATTAGGATATATTTTAGTACCCAGACTATTAAGCGACCAAGGAGAGATTGCATATGTGTAGAATTTATTTAAAAAAAAAAAGCCCAGTTCAAACAATGGGTTGAGTTAGCAGCTGGAATATTACTTCCCCATGCAGTGATTTTTAAATCTTATCTTTTGCACCTCAAGACCTTAATATTGGTCTGTCACTACGGCTATAGTAACATTAATTTCAAAGAGCTGTGGAAAGTTCGGACCTATTCCTGTTTTTATTAAAATGTTTATATTGTTAAATTGCACAATACTATTTATGCAATGTATGTAAATACAAAAACTGAAATATTACAGCAGTGTTGTTGCCTCATACTTCCTATCCTCCGACCTATTGTACTATTTTCACTTGATTTTTCTTGGTGTAGAAAAAAAGTGTGAGGCCCCATTTACTGGACAAATTATTTAAAAATTTTCATTGTAGATGGGATGGGATCGTGCGTTTATTTGATGTCTGAAGATTAACTATAAACTAACTGCAGTTATTTATTTCAAAAGAAATATACTGTGATTGTTGGATTTCTTTATGTCATGAGAAAATTAGTAGTAAGTCAGTAACTTTAATAGCACCAGCCATCTCAACCATGCACAACACATATTTCTTCAGTTTTCATCACACAATATTACACATACATAAAATCCAGTATACAGTGCATAACCTTAATGTTTCATTAACCTGCCAATGGTGAGGAAGATTTTAGACGCCAATGCAAAAGATTGGAAAGAAAGAATTGATTCTCAAACATTTTTTTTTATTAATTAATGTAACTGCAACACCATTTATAAAATATTCATTGAAGAGTCTGTGAGAAGTCAGAAGAAATTAAGATATGTCTCAGCAAGAGTACAAGATACATAAGGCCAGGAGGGACAGACAAATTACTAAAACTGTAAAGGACTAAATTGCTGGGTGGCACTCAGGGGAATCCAGGAGCACTTCAAATCAGTTGTGAATGGAACCAAAAGTAAGACCAGATGGCAGCTGATCTTATCTAAAAAGGTTTGAGCGAGACTGGCCTCTGGGATTTCAGATAGTTGGTGAGGCTTTGTGTCTTTCTTCCGCCATGGTTCTAGACATCCTCCTGGTTCTAAAGACACACAATATGTTAAACATTTTGTATAATATTTTATGTCTGATTCATGCAAAATTGGAAGGCAGTATGTGTGGGTGTAGTGTGTCTGTCTCCACCTGGTAGAGGCAGGTGGTAGGATAACGGTGCGTGGGTGTGCTGTAAGTTCAAGCTCTCCTCTAACAGCTTCCATCATCAGGTTCTGGAGGGTGTTTAGCAAAACCGTCTCGCACATGTCATCAAGCACATGTTGAGTGTACAGTGTGCTGTTTGTGTCTCCCCACAGTCCCTCAGGCCCCTTCCTGTTGACTGTGTACTCTCCAATCAGTCCAGCCCTTGTCCCCCTGAGTTGATCTTGAGATTGAAGTTGCGGGGGGCAGTGAGAGGGAAACCTTTTTGTTGGCTGATATGTGACAGGCTTGGAGGCCAAAGTCATCAGGGACTCAACAAAGGTTGAATCATCAAGTATTTCCCTGCAGAAGGAAAAGCAAACACAGACACACACGTATGCTTCTTGCCACAATGCATGTTACTTAACAGTAAATCCAGCCATTGTCAAAGTGTCCCAAAAATGACACCTTATGTTTAATAAACAATTTCATTTAAGTGAATGAGTCAGGAGGATGTTGCTTGTACATTGTATGTGTTACCTTAGCAAAGAGCTGAGTACGTGCACATGGATGTCTTTCTCAGGCAGATGTGTTGGTTGAGACAAACTGACAGAAGCAGTTTCAGTTTTCTGAGGCTGGACTGAATGGAGGGGCCTGAGGAAGACCGCAGAGATGGAAACAGTCTTTTGACTGTGTGTGTAGCAATTCCAAAAGACATCTTTATGAAGTGTAAAGTGTTCTGATCAGGGCCTTACCGATAAATCGTATTGAACTGGTCAGGAAAATGTGTGCGATACTGCGAAAGCTTGTGGGAGTGTGCAGTAACCTCCAGGTGCAAAAGAGCAGGTTGGGGGTGCTCAGGCTGCTTCTGTACTTTGGTTGATCCCCGCTGTGCCCGTCGCTCAGCTCTTGTTAGGTTAGTACCTAAGCCCACTGTTTGTGTGTTACTACGGGCACAAATAGGAGGAAGCGTCTGGAGGGAGAATAAGACATGGGGTACAGTCAAAATAAATCTAACATTGTTTCTGCTTCTCGATAAATCAATAAGATTACTATAATATACACAAGACGAAACTTAAGATAGTTACAGCCAGTGCACCTTGTATTTCCTGAGTGGTGGCCTTTTTCTTACTGGAGATGTTTTGGGTTTCTATAACACAACAAATAGTGAATATTGTGAAGAAGGTTACATCATCTTTCAAAAATATGGCATTTTGTTGGAGGACCTTATCTATAAGAGTTCTTTGAATTTCTGAAAGGTTTTTGTCAGTAATTATGAATTCATCTCGCTTTCTCTCTTCCCCTCTTTCCCAGCACCGCAAAGCCTTATGATACTGAGTAAGTGCTGCTTGCCGGATAACCTAAAAAGGAAGGCATAGGAAAGAGAGAGAATTAAAGTTAGAGAGAACTGTATAGCCCCAAACAGAATAAGAATGTCAGTGAATTGGAATATTGCTCAGAAAAAAGAAAAGAACGCTGATGCTGTTTGATGCAGAGTTAAAATGACATTGGCTCTCTTATGATACCTGGCAGATGATATCTAGCTGGTAAATGGTTGGGTAGTCAGAAGAAGTGAAGGTAAGGACACAAAGACCACTCTCCTCTGGACACAGACTGCCTTCCTCCGGACAGATCTGCACCGTCTGACACAGCATATACAAACTCAAACCTTATTATCATCTTAAATTAAGCTAACAGAAAGATAAAAGCCCGGTTTTACACACAAACACAAGGAGGGTAGAACTGTTGGTTTCCTTTTTTTAATTTACACACAAACATAGACAAGTATGCACTGGTTTCATGTACACCTTCCTGTACCTTCTCGTTACTCTGCTCGGGCAGGTCCCACTTGTAGTGCACAGTGTCAGTGTGAGACAGATTGGTGAGGAACAGGATTCTCGAATACTGTGAGCCGACAGGGATGTGGCCTAGAGAGACAATGTCCTCAGACAGGAATACCACCTACACACAACCACACACAGTGTCAAATGGTAACAGGCACAAAGGCAGGAGAACTTAGAAGGAGCAGACTGGTGGTATTCAGTAGAATCTGACTGACCGTCTAAAAATAAAACATGATTATACATCTATGTAAGTGTACATAAGCAAATATATATATATAAGGAAAATTCACTGGGTTTACATTTTATTTTATTATTATTATATCCTATATCTATATCCTTCCCTTATTTCAACATTTGTAAAGTTGAAAATAATATTTAAAAAATAATTTGAATGACATTCAACAGCTCTCACCTGCTCTGGGAATGGCACCCTCTGGACACAGGATGCATCTATCTTTATATCGGCGCAGTTAAATGGTTTTGAGGAACTCTCAATTGAAGTATCAGATCCGCATCCCTCAAACCTCACCACTGTTGATTCTCCACCCTGGATATGGATTGGAACATCCATCTAAAGATACGCAAAACAGAAACTGAACATTAAGCTATTAAACACTCTTGAATAGCTGAATTTTCTGTTCCAACTTGAATGACTGCAGTCTGACAAAAGAAACAAAGACATTTGATGAAATGTCCTGCCTACAGCGAAACCAGCACAAAGTAATGTGTGCTGAAAAGGACAATGGTGAGAAGAAAGGAGAAAGTACACACAAGTCTAAATCCATACATGGTACATTTTAGCTTCCAGTGGAGAAAACATCCATTCCAGGTTGACAGTCTTCCCAGGAGGGACCTCTCCTTCTGGACTGAGGCAGCATAGCACTGGGTGGTTAAAGTTCTCCTCTTGAAGCTGTAACAACGCATCTCTGTCTACTTCATAATGAACTGGCACGTCACCAGCATTGTGTAATTCATACATCTGCAGGACAAGAACATAAACAAATGCCATCTCCAGAGTTTCAAAGAAGCTTAGATTGTAATATAATAGTCCAAAATATTTTTAATAAAGAAGAATACATTGAAGGCTTTTTAGATTAAGTAGAAGTAGATAATTTTACTGGAATCCATTATACATTTTGGTTTACAGTAAACAAGCAACCTACACTGAAGTGTAGTGAAGTGAATGTAAAAGATATTAAACACACACCTGCCTTGGAGGATGGCATTCCCCAATAGTGACAGACGTGAAGAGATGTTGATTGGCTGCAAAGTGGAGATACGGTCTGTCTCTCTCTATAGTCACTCCGTGGAAGTTAAGCTGTGCACATAAATACATCACAAGGACATGAAGTTAAACAGAAATGTAACAACTATGAAGAGTGCACCATTCATAGTTGTACATAAAGTTACTCCTTTCCTCCTGCTTTAGAGCAGATAAAAGGGACAACTCTAGAGTAGCGCTACAAATTATGCAAAGTAAATATATTAATATGTTTACACTCAAAGTCTTGTGTGCATTTATCTGGAGTTATGCCATACCAAGATCTCTCTGCCATAAGAGAGTTTGAACACAACAGGAAGCCGATCTGTCCCAGCAAAGCCATGGCTATAAAGACAGATATTTGGATTATTTGAAGATGACAGGATTTCTCAGCTGATACCTAAAATAGCTGCATTCTGCTAAATAAAAAAATAAATAATATTTTTATTAAACTGACCTGTAGCTAAAATACACTGCCCTCTGCTGGCCTGGGTGCAGAGTTCCAGCACGAGGAGAAATGCTGAACAGGCGATTGTCTTGAACCTTTGAGGCATGAGGTGATATTTAATATTTACAAACATCATGTTTTTAGATGAGGAAAGGACATGTCTAACCTTCATCTGGTACAGTTCTGTGCTGCTGAACTCTCCAGTCTCGGCCCAGTACTCCAACTCTATCTGTTGGTCCTCTGGAAACAAGAATGACCTAATGTTGAAGAGCAAGCCAAACAGTCAGTTGACCAGAGTTTAGTAAAAAGGCTATAAGAATTGGCTCTGATAAACTCTACTTTAGGGTCAATCTGATTTTTATGAGAGAGAAAAAAAAATTCAAAATGGTCCACTTCTAATCTGCTCTGTTACACTTCAAAGTAAACACAATAAGATACAAACATTGTTAAATGCAGTTGTCTTTCATTTTAGATAACCATATTCTTTACAGTCTGTTGTTTCCTCACCAATCGACTGCGATGGAACCTGGGTTGTGAAACATCAGCACAAACGTGGAGGGTTCTGAATTCAGAGAAGTGGCACAAAAGTTGAAATCCAACACAGTTTTGGTGAAGATGGAAGGACAACTACGCAGACTAGGGATAAGAAGAGACAATAAAGACATGCGGATGCCACATCAGCATATTGTCACATTTAAAACTGTATTTCTTTACAATAATTACAATACACAATCAGTACAACTTTTAAATTTTTTCAATATTCTAACCTGTGCCTAGTTGGGGTTCGATAAGTGAGCTCTGCAGAGGAGGGGTTAGCCAGCAGGTTCTTGTTGAGATTGTCCAATGAAAAGAGTTTCCATAGGTGCAGCTTGCTGAGCTTGGCTGCACTGCCAACACTACACACATCAGTGACCTGTAGTGTGGGGAACACACCCTTAGCTCGCACTTCACACACAACCTGAGGAGGAGACGACACAAACCCTGGGGAGGGAAATGGATGCACAAATGATGAGAGTTTATGAAATAATGGGAAATTAATAGAGAATATACTATATATATGAGTTTGTGTGTGTGTTTACATCTACCACTGGTATTCAGCGTCTGATAGCTGATCTTCCACAAGTACTCGGTTCGCCGATATGGTCTGACAGAAGCTCGGAGCAGCAATGTGGAGTGTGATGTAATGTCTCCTCTCTCACATTCCAGCTGTAGAGCTAAAAAGTTGAAAGAGAACATAATGTTTTTAGTGTACAACACTGGTTCAGCTTTATCCTTAGTAATGGCCTTAGTAGTGGTCAGCAATGTTTTTGCTACAGCTTAAGACTCAAGATAAATCAGCTCCTCTTTCATAAATAATTTATAGCATGCACATTCTTACACATAACTCAGCACAGAATACCAAAAAAGAGAATACCACTTGGTTCAGTCTCAGTTTCATAGATGAATTCCTCATCCATAAGAATCTGCTGTACAGAAAGATGAAAGGACACAGTACAGGGGCTGTTGTTCAGCAGTGGAATTTCAATTGACTGGTAACTTCCAACCAGAACCTGCTCTAAATCCAGGACTGGTTTTTCTGCCTGTGGGAGAAAAAAAAAAACATGTGTACACTGGTTCTTCATTCACTCCAAATGTCAGTGGAATTATGATTTGAACACACATGAACACAAACAAACACAGGCAAAAGACAAGTACACTACCGGTCAAAAGTTTGGACACACTTTCTCATTCAAATGAATGGGAAAGTGTGTCCAAACTTTCGACTGGTAGATAAAGTCACACCAACACGCAGTTCTACCTCTATAAATCCCTTGGACCCAATGCCCACCACATTAAGGGTGAGGTGTGACTTCTTGTTAGAGCCATTAGTCTGGACTGGCCAGAAGTTGAGAGCAGGCTTGAGCATGTATGTTTTCTCGGCCAGAGGAGTGAAGGACCATGTTTGGACCTGTGATAAAATGTATAAAGACAACTGATCAGTAATTTTTTTGAATAAGTTACAAGGTACTATCTCAAAAAAAGATGTGTACATGTGACTCTCTAAATATCTCACTGAGCTTTCATTTGGATGCAGTTCACCAGCATCTGGTTCAACAAAGATAAGGTCCTGGTCTGGTTCTGGAATAGTCCATTGGAACCTATCAGAAGGGACAACCACAGAGATCCAGCTGTAGATAAGATTAAAGATGCTGGGATAGGTCCAGACTATAAACAATGCACTGAAAGTGTCAGAAATATAGGACTAGAATAGCAACACTGACATTCAACAATTCAACCAACCGTAGAGGTACACGACTGAGATTCCTGATGTGGTGAGAGCGCTGTGTCCGTGAACCTACAGCTGTTGGCTGGAAGTATAAACTACCGTCTCCGTCCTGAGACACACTCAGCTTTTCTACCACGCTCACAACTGTCAGTTCCTAAAAGAGACAGACAAAATATACAGACAGGAAAAGTCCGCAAGAAGAGTGTGATTCTCAGTGACAGTGGACATCCCACTATGTTTGTTACCTTTGAGTGTTTGGCTGCATTGAGCTGAAGCTTTATATTAAACCCCAGTTTAGGACTGTTTTCTGAGGGAGTTGTTCTGAGGGTGAGGATTTGGTGATGTCCAGGCTGGATCAGACCACAGTTAGGAATTAAAGACAGTGGTTCTGCCAGGGCAGAGTTTGAGCTGTGGTCCAGACAGAAAGTCAATGGCAGGTCTCCATCATTCTGGAGGAGTGCTGTCTGATAGGAAAGAATACCCAGGGCTGGAAAAGTCTATAAAGAATAAAACATTGTGGTTGTCTTAATGTTAAACAGTGCTTCAATGTTCTTTATACTGATGAAATACAAAGAACCTTCAGGAAAAAAAAGCTGTCTGATTTTTCTTTCTGAAGGGAGAGATGCATCAACTTTATTGTAATTTATTGCTGCTTAATGTGCAAATAGAAAAAATGGATGAAACACGGACTAAAGGAGACAAATAGACAGGATAATAGAGCGGTACTGCAACTTTTCCGGCACGGGTGTCTCACCACTTGAGAGGGCTTCAGAGAGCAGCACGGGATGAAGTGCTCCTTGCCAGGCTGAAAGGAGTGCCCAATGACTCTGACAGTCACACACCAGGGTGGACAGAGTAATCCCATACCAATGTGATCCTGGAGAACAGAGTTGGAAAGGAGGGTAAGATATTACTTTTTTGGTATAAAAGGTTTTGGGATTTTAGAACTGCACTCACAAAAGGGAACGAGCTAAGATTACAATCATGAAGATAGCAACTGGAGAAAAAAAGCCAATACCATTTTATAGTACGCAAAGCACTCAAGTTGTGCCCCGTGCAAAGTGTTGATTTGTTTTGGGTCATAAGTAACTCTAAATGAGGTGGTCTTCAATGAAGCCAGGTCACATGATGAGGGAGAGACAGTAAATGGAGAGTCTTGAGCAACAGTCCACACCAGGCTGGAAGAAAATTACAAGCAAGAAAAGCCAGACTGAAAAAAAAAGCCAGACTGAAAAAAAAAAACCTGATAGTCTGATAGAGTTAATGTATAGTGGCAATGACATAGTGAAAAGCCACAATCCAAGACAGGCACTGGTACCTGAGTTTCGCCGTGGTGTGGTTGATGATGGATACGGACTGAGAGGAAGTGGCTGAAGTAGACAAGTGGGAAGACATTTTGTGATCAAACAGCAGCTCGCATGGCACCACAGATATATGTGGCGAGGATGAAGAACTGGAAAAGAGGGGGTCTGTGCATCCCAAGCAAATTTGGTAGAATTCCTCCATTGGAGCTTTTGGCACAGCAGCACTATTCAGTCCATGGTTTGAATGCTAGAAAATTACAACAAAACAGTAATTGTTAACCTGAGTCACACAGTGATATCTGTTCCTTAAAGAAATTTAAAACATACAAATCTGCACGTATCTCTGTGGCACTTTACCTCCTCCAGGGCAGAATGCAGAAGCTGATGGTCTAAATGTACATTCTTATCTTTCTGCATGACACTACAAATTTCTGATGGGTCCTGCCTGCGGTTCCAGTGAAGCTTGTACAAAACCAAGTGTTCAGGTTTCAGTATGGCTGGTTTCTGGAGCTCTGAATGGCAGGTACCAATCAGGTCAAGAAATAGAGGGTCCTAAAATGCATATAGTAGAAAAGTAGATGGTCTAAATTAGTTCTGTATTTTTGGTGTTGAATGTGTTTACATTCCACACGGTGTGCATCTCTCCTACCCTGTGCAATATGATACATGCCACTCTCCTGTAGTGTGTAATGGGCTGCCCGGGTTTATAGACAACCTTAAGTGTTATGCAGCTTTGTGGGTGCACAGTGCCACTTGCTGGCTGGATACTGAACACACTGTGTCCACTGCAATCAAGGTCCCATTGGTAGATGGCCTCAGCTGGAGATGAATTAACCAGCTCCACTGTCTGTATGACTGCTTTGCCTTCCTCAACACAGCCAAAGTCCACCACAGAGGAGGACAAGGAAACTTTTGGACCTAGTTACAAAAAGATATTTATATGCATATGCATCTGGTTTCACATTTAGTGGTGAATCCCTTCCAATTTTAATCTAATAAATAAGTTGGAGAATATGGTTATATGATACACACTGATATGTCCTTTAGATAGTGTAAAATAATGTATTTTTTATTGTGGATGTGTGCCGTTCTGTGGGTCCCTTACCTATACAATTTCCACTGAGTTTAAGCGAAGTTTCATTTAGTGCCCCTCTGCATTTTAAAAATAAGTACTCAACAGAAATAGAATCCACCAAAACAGGAGAATAGGTAACCATAACTCGTGTTGATTCACCGGGTGCCACCTTCCCACTGGTGACATCACAGCTGAACTCTGATCCAAAAAGAGGCATCCTGCTGGACTGTCGTGATAAGAAGAAAGATGCAGTTACCTGGAGGAGAGTGCAAAAGAAAACAAGACGGTCATTTGGAGTCCAGACAAGTATTGGTGCTCTTTTGTGTGCTACTTACAGGAGAGGGGTTGAAAATATCAAAATGCTTTTGCAGACTTTTGCCAATGGCCACAGAACCAAAGTGAAGCAATAGGCCCTCCTGTTCTTTTTCCTTTTTTTTAGCTGGATTTTTCAGCTGAAGACATGGGTACTTGGCTTAAAAAAGGGATAAGAAAAGAGGCAAGTGAGGAAATGCTTCATTCCAAAATACAAAGTCATACTGTCAACACTTATGGTATGTAAACCCTCTGTTCAAATTTTACATAGATAAATTTCATGATAAAATCAGGGTCTTATATACGATGTATATATGTGTATGCCTATAATCAACCATTTTGACATTACAGCCTTCAGACATGTTTATGAACATTGAGAGCTTGTTAATTTTTTCTGTTTTAGAAAAATGTTTGATGTAATAGACAACAAATTAAGAGTAAGAAGTAGTCTAATTGTGTGTTAACAGCCAGATCATGGCAATTTTCTATAGATCTATTCTAGAAAGCATTATCAGACATGGAATCATGGCCTGGTTTGGTAAGCCAAGAGTTTATACAATCCGTCATCAGTCTCCCATCAGGAAGAACATTTTAAAAGCCAGCCTTCATTATGCTATTCAACAATCTTAAATAATAGTGCAATAGAGCAATGTGCAAATAACACACAGGCCCTTTAGCAATCAGTGTTTTTCTTTAAATTATTCAACCTCTTTCAATGTCTCAGTGTTGTCAAGGTGAAATGTAGTCCATGTGTTTTAGAATATTTTATGTGTTACAACCGCTTTTGTGAAGATTTCTTTCCTGAGATGTGTGTTTTTTGTGAAGCAATGAAATGTAGTGCTGTGCCCAAGACGAAATTCCCTTAGGTGACAATGGAGTTTACTCTTACTTTACTACTAGTAATAGAGTTTGGTGTTTGGATAAAGAATAACAACTTACATTTGTATTGCAACATGTGCTTCTTATAGGAATTGTTTCGGTAGTGATAATACCATCTGTTTTGCCAAAGCTGGTAAGTTTTAATGATAACATTTTATATACAGCTGAATCTTTGGCTCTGTTAAACTCATGATCTCAGCTCCACTGTTAGTTATAGTACCTAATGCTTGCAGCAGCACAGTGCAGTAGCTCTTCGCTTTATCCCCTTCTTCTCCAAACTTGCACAAGGCCTGCTGCTGGTACACCATGGCCTCTTGTGGCCTGAAGATGACAGTTATGTGACACTCCTGGCTGGGCTTCAACAGGCCCTGCTCAGGTCTTAGCTGGAATGGTGCTGCACACACCCACTCATAGCGTGTATGGAGTTTACTGTGGGAAGAAGAGTATGAGAAAAATGGGTGAGACAAAGGTGGAAAAAGAAGCAGGAGTGAGGGATTGCTGCCAAGATATGATGTACCTTGCATTTTTGAGCCTGAAAGTAGTGTGTGAAGAGTGTTGAACAGCACAGACTGGCAGCAATACAGAGTCAGGTACCTCCAGGGCATAACAAGGAATGATGGCCAGCAGTCGAACTTGGAAGCTGCCGTCTTTACCCTGAAACTCAATGCTGTCCTCATACTCACACTAGTCAAAGTAGACAAATAGACACATAAACCAAACACAGAGAAAAAACAAGAAGGAGGCAAGATAAGATTGGTCCTCTTTACAAGGTCGGCAGCTTAAGACTGCAAAGGTCTTCAATTTAAAAATGTGCATCATTTTAAAAAATTTGGAAAGATTAAATACTGTTTAGTTCAGTGTAAGGTACCCTCTGTAGTGGCCTAAAGGTGATTGGGATGGAGAAAGAAGTCCCTGGACTCAGAACAATTATCTGTGGAATTAAGGTGCTGAAAAACTTTGACACTGGAGGCCTGTGAGGGGACAAATGGGGGAAATGTTATTAATTTTTAGTTATACTAAGCAGGAAAAGTATAGACCAAAAAACAGACTTGTCTCTGTTGGGCTTATATCTATATTCACAGGTGTGTCTAGGTGAGTCTGAAAAACCTGAAGTGTAGCTTCTGCAGCTTGTTGTGAATGTTCTTTAACGCCAATGTTTTGGTGAACTCTTTTCCTTGGTCCCAGTCCTCCCAGATTAACTCTGACTTTGTTTCCAACCCTAGGGAGCAGCATTTGCTGGATGCATGTGTTTGGTGCTCCCCTCCCTGGTGACTGGGATGATTCCCCAGATCCTGCCAGGTGTGGTGAATTTTGCAAAAAAAAAAAAGGACACAGGTGAATGCCTTTAAGACTTAAAGACTCAGTAATTGAACTCTTTGCTTTCAAAGTTGTTGTTTTTTTTTTTTTTTTGTAGGGCTAAAACAACCATCAACAAATATCTCTTTTTCTTGAATAAAACACTTTCTTAACAAAGCTGAGCCGGATTGCTGTGAAGTTTGCGATTTTGTGTGAACATACTGTGGGACTAATCAACAAGAATGAATGAGATCTCATGAATTAACATGTTGAGTACGCATGTGTTTAAGGGCATACACACAATCCAATATGAGCTGTGATAAATTTTATTATAGGTTTTTATGGCTGATTGTCTCTCCCTAAAATAGTTTAACAGCAGCACAGGTATTTGCGTTTCACATAGGAGGACATAAATAGACAGTAAAGCCGGTGACAGCTTAATGATGAGTAGTAGACAGTTGCGACTTATGGACTTGTGGTGATTCAGGAGGGATATAAAGTGATCACATTCAACACGTCAGTGAAACTTCGCTAAGCATCTGTTCCCAGTGGCCTATTGAGCTAATAGTGAAGCTAAACTGTTACTGGTCCAGTTACTGGTTACTTTGAAATCGTCCCCAGCGACGGAGGGCAGCCATGTTGGGTCTGAACCTGCAGGCTCCGGACCTCCAGCCTCAGCTAGCATGACTGGAAAGAGAGGGAAGGCGTTTTCACAGCTATGAAATATGGAGCACACACAGTCACTGAGAGCAGGACGAAAACACATGGAGACCATCCTCACCTGCTTTAAACGTCCAACAGACAGCTGGGTGATGAGCCGGATCTCTGCTGTCTGCTCCCCTGACTTGTTAAAACGTTAAAACACTGTCAGAAGTCCCAATACCGCGTTTGCCATGCGTCCCCATGGCAACACGCTGTTGTTTAGGTCACTATGGGAATTACCGCAGCCGGGAAGGGACAGTTTTAATGCGCGAGCGGGATGCGAATCCAAACGGTGCATGAAATATTCCAGCTCCTCCTCGTTGGTTTGACAAACTCTTTGATTCGGTTCAACAGAAAATAGCTAAACCGAAAAGCTTCAGTTGCTTGCTACAACAACACTAAACACATTGGCTTCTAAATTGACGTGATTCTTGAGAAATCAAGATATTTGGAAAACTAGTTTTAACCCAAAATGACAGAATAAATGAATCAATAAATTAATCTGATTTGCGCCCCCCCCCCAAAAAAAAAACATAAATAAATGTCAGCGCACAGCCCTGATAGTGTGAATGAATCTTGCATTCACTATGATATTGTGGACAAGGTGATGAGTAGAAAGCCCTGCGGTGAATGGATAATATATAGAATATACATAGAAGTAACTCTGAGCTTCATGAAGCACACAGGACCTCTTCCATGAACATTTCTAACAAAAAAGATTTACTTTCACAGTTTTTCTTCTTCTTTTTTTTATTTTTAGAATCCTCCTCTGCAAATCCAGCAGTGTTGCACTTAAGGTGAAATATATTAAATTCTATTATTTTAAATTATATTCACAACACCAAGCTGAATATGAGAATAGTTAACAAAATACAAGGAAATTGCCACATAAACAGTAAACTTTGCATACTATGAAGTACGTGCAGCCATTTCTTTGTAGGTGTGGCTTTAACTAAATAAAACATGCATTTTCACAAAGATAATACCAAACAAAAATATTTATACAGACTATCATGAAACAAAAATGTATGATCATATATTCAAAATCTACAACAACCTGAGTAGCATTTTTCCTGTCACACCATTATGCTCTATAAATTTAACTAGACAATTCTTCATGAAAATAAGTTTCCAATATGAGTGGAATATTTGTCTCATATTTGTAACAGACTGGGAAGCTTGGATAATGTAACACTGACTCTCCTTAAAACATCTCCAAGAAAAATATTCTATTTCTGCATTTAGTCCCAACTGTCAAAGTGCTATTCCTGTTCTCCGCCCCGCTTCTTACACTTGAAGTTGCATGTATTTTATATAGTTTTGCATTATTATTACGATTTCAATTTGTTGTTTAAAAAAATCATGCATAGAAATGGACATTATAAACAGCATTGTTTGTTGATTCGGAAATGACAGCCCTGATATATTGCTGCGGTTTCAGTCATCACCTTCATCATATCCAGGCTCAAGCAGATGGCATGATCCTGGTTGTGTCTACTCTGTTTTCATATTTACCAAAATGTGCAGATGTCAAAATTCCATTTTCTCTGTTTTTGGAACATCTTGATGAAGTTATGGCACAATTGAAAGTCTAAGGCCTTTTCGAAAGTGATGGACTTAAAACTACGTAAAGCATGCTGAATTTTCAAACTATGGAAAAACCCTGCCTCTTGTCCTTGGGCCTCCCTCTTCCACTAAATAAGAGCTGTAGTTCCCCGCGGCTTCCACAGCATGCCTCATGAAACCCACAGAGCCCAAAGAACCTGCCCTCAGCACCTCTGTTTCCTCTTTTTCTTCTTCGTCCTCCCCCTCTAGTTCCTCTTCATCCTCAAGGCTGGAGCTTTGTGAGTCACCCTGAGGCTTGTCACTGTGCATGTCCATCTCATTTCTTTCCGTATCACTCAATGGCATGGTCAGGCCGGCTTGTTCCTTTGCTTTGCGACTTCTCTTCCACTTCATACGTCTGTTCTGGAACCAGATTTTAACCTGGTGAAAAAAAAAAGAAAAATTAAACAGCTGTATGTGTGTGTGTGCAGTGAGAAGGGAGAGTTGTAATTATGGCAGGTGAATGGTCCCTCACCTGGGTCTCGGTCAGCATGAGTGAAGTGGCCACCTCAAAGCGTTTAGGTCTGGAAAGGTACTTGTTGAGCTTGAACTGGTTTTCTAACTCCAGCAGCTGCTGACTGGTGAAAGCTGTCCTGGGCCTCCGACACTTTCCCAGCAAACCTGCCTGGGCTGGAGCGGAGAGGGGCAAAAACAGAGAGGGGCCCATTAGTCACACTTTTTATACATTTTATGTCATTCTATAAGGACACAATGAAAGAACAATGCTCTTCAATTCTTATGCCTTTAGCAGCTGAAGAAAGAAAGAATATATATTTCAAAATCACAACAGTCTTGCAATTTGGATGCAACAGACCTTTGTTAGCATTTATTGTCCCGATGTGGGGTGGTGGCAAGAGGATATTGCTTTGTAGGGGTAATAAACCACCACAGAGATCCATTACCTTAATGAAAACATTGTAAATGCTATCAATTGATTAAGTGGTAGGTCTATTTCAGGTGTTACATTGACTGTAAACGTTGTACTTTGTTTTGTTTTTTTTTTTTTAGATAAATTGTTCATAAGCAACAGCATCTCAATGTCAAGATCAACACGCGGATGGACCTAGAACACAGATCGGTGACCTTTAACCACAAAGGGGAATTTGAATTATCATTCAATAAAAGTGATAATACCTGTGAAACAAATACATCCCATAGAACAACATGCAGCTAAACATTCACATTATTTTAGACGTATGTGTGGATATAACAAGACTAAACATGGAGTACATTTCAGTATTTATCTGCACTTCTGTCTATATGAGTTGTTTTCGTTTTTGGTAAAATTAAATAATACATTGTCATATAAACTATATAATATTTTCATGTTCTATCAGCTGTGGACCGGATGTATTCAGTTTTATCTTGAATTCATGCACGGCAGCATAATTAAATGACATAGAGTGACTTAGATATTAGTAACCTATAATCAAAGTTTAGTGTCAGGCTTCATGAGGGAAAGTGTCTCACCTCCATATTCTCCACATCTGGGTAACAGCAGCCCGGCTCTGATCCAGGGCTCCAGTGGCAGAGTCCCGCTCATCGTGGCCCCCTTCAGCTGCTCCGGATACGGCTGGACCAGCTGCGCAAAGCCCGAGTATATGAAGGCGGGCTGCTGGCCCCCAAGGGCCCCCAGAGGGTACATGGAGCCCGGGTACATTCCGATGAGACCCCCTTGGGGCAGAGCAGCGAGTCCTGACTGGTTTAAGCTGAGGAGCTGGGATTTGGGCAGGACTCCTGGGGGGGCCGGGGATGAGCTGGCCGGGTTCGGATGAGGGGAGGGCGTCTCGGAGCCCCAGTTTGACACCGGACTGTCGACGGGGCTCCTGCTGTAGAGCCCGGGGGACACACCGCCGCTGTCCGTCCTCTGCTCCGCGCCGTGAGCCAGCAGCGCGTCAATGCGGAAGTTTTTGGATTTCTCCATCGAAGCAGTCACTGTGCTCAGAGATGTCTCTGTTGGACAGCTGATGTTAATCTACCTGAAACAACTTTGTACTTTTTTTTTTTAACCAAGCTTTACACTTATATTGTAAATTTCACAAAGACCTTTAGACCGTACTTTTACTTTCTCTATAATGGCTGTTTCCGAAGCTTTTAAAGTTGAATGAAAATGCGGTATTATCTGTCCTCCTCCCTAAAGCAGCGTTTCCTTTCCGACCCACTCCAATCATGTAAAAACCACTTCACGCACTCAGACAGCTCAGTGGGGCTATAAAGTCTGCTCGGTTGTGATTGGCCAGTGCCCTGCAGCTCAGGGGCAGGGTATCTTCTTCACACTCAAGGGTCACTTCTCGGTACTTCTGTACTACAAAAACTGCCCAAGTGTTTACATGAGTGTTGTACTTATGTTTTTTTTTTTGTTTTTTGTTTTTTTTTAAAGGGTCGAAATATAGGTAACAGATTTCATTGCTTCCTGAACAGTGTGAAAGTTTCTTTCTCTCTTTTTATTTTACTGTCTGTTATCTCTCTGCACTTTGACCTGTCTGAGGTGTTATTAAGCTGTCGCTTTCTCACACTGCCACAAAAACACACAGCACTTTATAACTAGACTGGGTTAATTACTGTCGTCTCATTTTATCGAGACAATGAAGAGGCACACATTTTTACAGCTAAATCTTCATTAGGTTTTTATTGGTTTACAGAAACCCAACAGTTCTTATCAGGGGCAGCTGCTATGATTATCGGTCATCACCACACCATGGAGAAAATAAAGGAGCTGTAAACTTCCAGAATACAAATTCATTCTCTCCCCCCACAGACCGAAGCCGCACAGAAACAAAGTGTGACCAGGTGACACAAATTCTGTAGTTTTTATTCCCTCGCTATACAAACTGTATATTCAAGAATCCTTTCAAGTCAACAAGTGAGGATTCGCCCTGAAGCGTCTGAGCAGAGGGAGAGCTTAGTGTAACTGCTAAAGCCCGCATTAAGTGCACAGACAGCTATGGAGTGTGTCTTCAAGTGAGTCTTGAACTTAGAGAGGGACATCCCTGCATTTGGTAACTTGTTTCACCATCACAAAACAGCAGACCAGAACAGTTTGGACTGCTGGTACAACATCTCCAGGCAATAGTCAACAAACAGCAGTTCATGTGTTACTACAGGCGCAATGAGACACCTGAATGTACATTAGTCAGGGCGGCAAATTCAGTTTCCCTGCAAAATGCATTTACGTAGGCGTCTACCACAGTTTGGTGATTTCCTACCAGTTCATACAGGACTGATAAGAGACGGTCATAGGCCAGGGAACACAAACTGCTCTCACTTCAAAGACAAACGCACTAACACCTGCTGAACTACCCAACATATAAACTAAACGAGTTCATGTGGGTGTGCAGGCATGTGTATGTGACCATCCAGGTAAATGATTATCTGAGTATCGTGATATGAGGGGGGTTTTTTTTAGACGGGAGGTTTCCTCTTAAGTCATCAAAATTCAAGACAAGACAATGTCTAATGAAATCAGGAAGCGAAATAAATTCTGATAAGGTCTCACGCAACATGGGACTCATGTACACACGAAGGTAATGCACTTTGATGCTCTTTGTTTATAGTCATCTCACAGTAGACAATGGTTACACATTTACCTGTTGCAACATCTATAATAACTGTCGCTCACAATGACCCATTGACATACTCATGTAGACATTAGTGGACTCATGAGTTTAGAGATATATGGGACATTCAGGGGAAGGCTTTTCCAAAATGTGAAGGAAATACAGTGCCATGTTTCTCTTAATGCTGCCATGCCTTTGCTGACATATTGCATATATCAGTGAAAACACAAAATGTATATAATCTATGTATAAATTACCTATTTAGAAATGGAAGCTTCATGGCTTAATGCTACTTTCAAAAACACATTTGAGATTTTTAAAGCTATGATTTCAGTTCTACCCACATATAGCGTACTATTTTTATCTGTTTTCTGTTAGTGCTGAAGCAGGAGGAAGTGATTAAATTGTAGATCAAAGGTCATTAAGTTCTACAGAGTATTATTTGTGACAAACGAAACACTACATTTGATGCCCGGCCAACAACTGAATTAAAAGCAACTAGACTTAGGACTTTTCACCTCTTATCCAAGGGAGGCCAAAGAGGCCATATGTCTTTGATAAACCTAAGATAAAGTCCTAAGTCCAGTTGCTTTTAATTCAATTGTGGGCCGGATATAACCATGACCTGGATGAATGAGAAGATTCACAGACTACATTTGATGGTGACAAGAAGAGTCTTTCCTATTGCACTGTCCAAAAACCGTTGTAAACACCTTCTGTAAAATAATTGATACTTGATCTCTTTTCCATTAGATAAGGGAGAGAGAGGATATATCACTGTTAAATAAAGTTTTTATAATATGCCTCGACGATGATACTGTATCTGAGCACAAATATCATATTTTTTGAGATAAGGTCCAGTGGATAAAGACAAACCACACAGGGTCTGAAATTTCACACCAGTCAGAGATATTATGTTGGGTGATATAACATAATTGTGATTTATGGTCAGATTACAAGATTAACAACCCTGAACAAGAGAGTCTTTGTATTCATATAACCCATACATATAGCATTTATCTCTTCATTAACAGATAGGAGCCATAAATTGATACTTTGTACAGCAATATCTCTGGTGCAAGGATGAGGCTGTCTTATCTACGTTTGTCTTGTCTGATTAAAACATCAAAACCCTGTGATCAACAACATTAGAAGATAAAGGCTTCCATCTTCAGCAGGTCAGGATTCCAGGCCCACAGTTGTCCGACAGATGTTTTATTGAAGTAGTGATACACAAATTCGAGTCATTTATATAGTTTATTAATATATATTAACATGACATCATAACCCAGGTAGAAACTGGCCTGAAGCCTCAGAAAAGTATCTTTTAGCTGAACACACACAAATCTAAGTCTCACCCACTTCAGTGAGAAACAAACTATAATGGGAGAGAGAACCAACAGAAGCAGGGAAGGAGGCTGTTCAGTGTGTGGGCTCATTATTATGGGCACAAGTATCTCTGTTTGAATAGGGGTTCATATTTTTCGCTTTTAATAAATAATAAAATATATAATATATAAATTATGCTCCATATTTTTGCATTGTGTTGTGTTTTTTTAACACTATAGAGTTAAATCCACACTGATGGGTTTGTTTTGTCCAATTCTGAATTATCTGAGTCACTCTGACCTTCTCAATTTTGGCTTTGTGTTTACCAGCAGTCACTTTAACATTTGAGACGATTCACACTGACACAAAAATACCTGCAAAGACTCTCACACACTCATGCAGACCTGCATAGACATGAGCAACGATGCAGACCACAGAGTCAAGATAGGCAAGAAGAAGCCTGGGAGACACAGTACAAGTACTCAGGCCATTTCTCTTCTCTAAACCCGTAAAAGAACCATTCATGTTGCCTCTATTCATATACAAATGGAAACGAGGGTAAACCAGTGGGTCCATCAACCCACCGAAGTAAGGAGGCAAAAAGGTTAACACCATTTCAACATGGTGCAACGAACCATGGGAGTAAATCCTTAACACCAATCTTAAAAAACAAAAAAACAAACAAACAAAAAACTTTGCTTTCATTGCTGATGCAAATCTTCAGTATCAGTTTTTCTTCACTTTTACTGATTACTTACCTCATATTTATTGTTTTCCAAAGCTTTGCCACTTGAGTAACAAATGTAAATGACAATTAATTACAAGCGAGAGTGCATTAACAAAGTAAAATATGACCATGCGTCCCAGGAGACATTGGGGCAAGAAGAAAATCCCCCAAATTCCCAACAGATAGAGGATAATGAGGCCTGTTGTTCTCCCTCTGTCTGTGCCCTTTTGTGGGGTCTGGTCAAATATCAGCTTCTGTTTTCTATTGTTGTATCTATTGTCATCCCTCGGTTTTGCTCTGGCTGACCTAATGGAGCGCAGGAATAGAACACTTCCTGGTTCAGCAGGGGTGGGTGTTCAGGGTTGCCAGGGTTCAACGCCGTTCAAAATAAGTTGATTAATGACAGCCGTCACAACCGAGACTGGGGCATAATGAGGAGGACAAGAGGGAGGAGCGGAGGAGGTGAAGAGGAGGGGAAGGAGGGCAGGAAGGGGGAGGAGAGCTGAGATTGGATGATTATTACTTAGAACAGTAAGCGGTGAGGCGACAGTAGAATGAGATGAGGCTTCAGGGTAGAAATGGAGGGAGAAAGGAGAGGAGGCACAGGACTAATTACACCTAAACAGAGGTCTGTGAATGAGAGGAGGAGACAGACACATGTAGAGCTGGTTAATACACAAAGACGAGGGCAGTGACGGGGCAGCAGAGTGCTGGCTGCACAGAACAGTCTAACATCTGTTGCTCTGTTGGACACCCGGCGCACTCCCCAAAATATTCATTACTCAAACATTTCCTCCTTTAACGCAAGAATCTGCAAGCGAACAAAAAAAAAAAAAATATATATATATATATATATATATATGCCATTTGTTGATGTGTCTTCTACACATTTAATGAAAAAGAAATCTCTGAGTTCCACTTCTGAGTGTCTTGCTGTTTTCTAGCTAATATATGAATTGTAATAGCATATAGGGGATTTATAATATATGGCTATGTAACAAAGGTTGCAACTTGATTTTTATATTCATGACAACATTGTGGATGGCACGAAATTGTGTGAATTTAGCTTTTGTTTATTTTTAAGATTGTTATAAAAATTAAAGTGCTTCGTAGAAAAAAAAAAGACTCACGAAAAGCCATAAGCTCGACAAATTGTAAAAAAATATGTTCTCATCCAGATCTTCTCTGAAGTATTGCTGCATAAAAACTACAATGGGGAGAATATTTTTTTCTATGGGCGTGCAGGAATGATAAAGCACAAACCTCAGGAAGTGGGTGCAGATATATCTGGGTTAAAAAAAAGAAAAGAATCCTTTATGATTTAGAATCCCCAGTTGTTTTCCATTACACAAAAAGATTTTAAAAGTGTGGTCATAAAACAAAGTCTCATAATACTTGGTATTATGATAGTATAATAATTTTATAAAGAGTTTGGTCTAGACCTGCTCTATATGTAAAGTGCCTTGATGTAACATTGTTATGATTTTGTGCTATAGAAATAAATCTGATTTGATCATAAACTCTGGACGTAAAAGTAAAAGCTCAAGATCAACAAATTTATTACGCATAATTCTGTTGGCGTCACAAATTTTATGGCAATCCAGCAGATGTGAGGACATATAATTTTGAACAGCAAAATGTATTCTCTGTGCACTCTGAAAATCTGGCTGGATGTGACTCCATCCAGTCAGCACTGAGATATTTCAGCTTTGGCCCTAAACAGTCTGGACAACCTGACCGTCGGCACACTCAGCAGAGTCCGCCACCCGAAACGAAAATACATTTCCAGAATGGAAAACTCCAGGAAAGCTGCAAGCTGCAAGTACATTTGACCAACGTGTCTTATTTAACTGCTTTGTTTTCTTGAGTGTTTGAATTTAAACACTAGTGAAGGGTGGACTGAATTACCTGACTGGACTGTCTTTCCTCATCGGCTGCTCCTCTTTCTTCATCTGCATCTGTTTATACCATGTTTGTTAAATCTCATCCTCATCATTCTCTTCATACCCCTCCATCTTTGAAGAGAGTTCAATTAGCCTTGTGGTCCATGGACACTCCCCCCAATCTATGTCTGTGGGGTTTAATCAGATCAGTGTGTGTGCTTGTGTGAAAGGTTTAGGGTTAGGCAGTAAAGAGACACATATTTCTTTGTAAAGCACAGCACCTGAGCCTGCCATAGCATCTCCTCCTGTTTATTCCTGCTCTCCTCTCCCAGATGCACCAAAACCTGATGCATCACACCTTTTATGTATAGATAAAGAAATGAGATAGGAGAGCCTTGTCATCCTGATTATGTGTGTGTAGTTTATTGGTTTCTACAGTCTTTGACTGCACTCTGAGTCATGTAAGTGTATTTTTAGATGCATGGTGATTTATGACATAAAAGCAATTTGGTTAAGGAGGCAATGCAAGATCTGCCACCTTATCTTCGTATTGGTGTCTCGTAGCTCCAACCATGACATGTTCTCTTCTGGATTTTATGTAAAGATATTTACTGCATAAAGTGCTCATTCCTTGTTCAGCCTCCATGTTGTCTGTCTGTGCGTGCCAGCTGACGAGACCAGTCCGTACTGTGGATGTATCTGCTTGATAAGGTACAGACAGAAATGCTCAGCAGCTGGCTGGCGCGATAAGACCACTCTTTTTCTGCTATAAAATACAAAAAACTTGAGTCCTGGGCTAAGACGCATTCCCCCATGTGTGTAAAACAACACACTAGTGTCACACATCAGCAGTGGTGTTCTTTACATGAGAGGCATGAGTTGGACAAAGGCTATCTGGAGGTTAACTGTGGAATTAGTTCTGCTTTAACCGGTCGTTTTGACAGAGGCGGGACGGACAGGCTTAGAGGAGGGGCTGTCACTGCTTGATATATGTTGTCCTATGCAGAAGATGGGATTTCATCTCCCTAATTGATCACTCTCTTGCCCTTACTTTACACCTTCTCCGGTTATTGTTGTGGTCCATACCTTCTGCCAGTGTGCCCTCTGTGATCAGTCTAGTTTAGCCTCTTACCATCCAGATGCTGCTTGTCTAATAGCAGTCTGAACGATTGAATTAGCCACAGTAATATGCAATGAAAAAGCAGGTGTTGAACTCATTAGCATTGTATAAACTCCATGATGACTCATTATCCTCACTGTTTCGCTCTGCGTGGCCCGTGTGGAAGCTCAGTCTCAAACGTGTGTGAAGGCTTACATGCCGAACAGCCATGACTTTTACCCCAGTTTCTTTCCAAGATCCCACGTCGTTTCACAGGCCTGATAAGCACATGATAGAAACACTCACACACATGTCTGGTCGCACTGCTGCCTAATGTCTGTAAATGAGCACCTAATGATGTGTGTGCAGCTATTTGCTTATCCATATCAGTTCCACAGCTGCTTGCGTTCACATGTGCATGCAGACACTCCTTCAGTTGCACAGATACGCACAGATATGATCAGCGCTGAGCAGAGAGACAGTGATGATTTATTTTTTTACTTACTCAAATTTACATTAATCTTCTTTACAAGACAGGGGAATAGGAGAGCAATATGATTAAGGCCTTTGGTAGTGCAAGGTTTTTTTTTTATTTGCTTGTTTATTTATTTTTTCATATCGCCTTCCAATTTTTCAGTTTGGTTTAAAAAGAAATCTATCAAACTAAATCATTCCTCATCACTTTGATCCATAAATGCATGGTGCTCAGAGGATTTATCATACTCACTTTGTTGAATCTCCTAGTCCGTCATGCAGGAACACCATCAGGTAAAAATCTCTACCTTTCCACTATAGCACGATGGATTGACCCGACATTTTGCACATCCCGTCAGAGCCCTCTGCCTTTGGCAATCTTCATCTCTTTTCCATGAAGTTTCAGTATTTGCCTTTTTGGGGGAAAGCTGGGATGACAAAGCAATGCAGAACATGCATTCATGTTCCCATGAACTGTCATAACTTTGGTGACTCATGTCTGAGCATTTTACATGGCGCTATTATGCAAGGTACGCGCAGTGACAACACTCTCTCAGCAACCTTGACTTGAGCTTTGTATTTATTGCTAACTAGTGAATGGTAGGAAGACATAATTGGTTGTATCTGTATTATATGTTTAGTTAAAGTGTAACTGATGCATGTTGTATATCAGTTAAAGTCTTTGTTCACATTGTTGTATTTACCTTTGGTAGACACAGACAGAGCAGATGAATGAAGTGATTGCTTCTTGCTTCATCCATGTCCAGTTACCCACAGATGGTGCAGCAGAAGCCCATCTCACCCTCAATACTCAACGTCCCTCCTCCCTTCATTCTTGGCTACTGACGTGATAATGGCTACAAATTGATGAAGCCATTGAGTGTGCTGGTGACACAAGGGTGAGTGGGGACACAAACTCTCCACCACCCAGTAACACTCATTAATCAGACCTCCTACAGCCCCCCTTCCCAGACTGTCTGACACACTGCCAGAGGCAGTAATATAATATGGTACGCAAGTGTGTGTGCATGTGTGTGTGTCAGTGTCCACCCTGACTGCCTTTATTTTTGTCTCAGTGGTTGTGTTTTTGTCTTCTATGACTGTGTGTTTTGCTCTCAGATTAAAAGAGACAAAACGTCACTAAAGAGCACCTAAAGGTGTTACATTGGCCTCGTTTTGGCAGAAAAAACAACCAAAGAAACAGATACATTGAGATGAACCCAAAAGAATGGCCTCTTAAAATAGAAATAAACCTTACTGGTCCTGTATGGAAGGAGGTGGAAATGTCCTCCAAATGGCACCTTGTCTTTTTGCAGTTTTCATTTAAAATGTAGCATAGATTTATGCTGAAGTAAATCAGCAGGCTGGTGTTGAGGTCTACATCCTAAACTGCCTCACTCAATAATGAAATCAGCCTTGACACTGTGACAGTTCAATACTGTCAATACAGTTAACCAACTTACAGCACATACAAACACAAACGCACACACGACTTCAGTATCACTGCATCACAAAAGACCTCATTTGTGACCAAATAGTACTTTTCTCCCCTCTAATAGACAAATACATCTGAAAAGATGTGACGTGATTCAATAAGAGAATCACTAATTTCTCTCTCAGATTCAGAAAAAGACAGACAGCAGCTCCTCTAATTCAGAGGCCAATGCCATTATAACCAAAGTCAACTGAACAATAACTACAACTGGCACCAGAGGAGATGGTGTGACAGCACGCACTGAGAAAGGCCTCTGATGTTACACGTCCCAGGAGAAATATTTCTATGAAGTGAAATATATGCTAATTAAATTACAACCATAAAGCAACAATGTGACAATGTCTCATGATCAGACACTTTGTGAAGAAAGGAAGGTTACATATGATAATTTCACCTCTAATAATGTGCAACATTAAATTAACGACAGAAAGAAGGAAAGGTTGGGACAAGGAGAAAGGTGGGTGGGGGAGTTGCATTTTAAATTTACAGATTCATTAGTTCACACTGAACTTTGATCTTATTGACTCTGGACAGCAGTAAATTCCAGACCTGGAAAAGCCCACGTTGTATATAGGGACATTAAATTTGTGGCTGCCTGAGCTTAATGTCATTTGGTTTATTTGGGATAAGCGGGTTAAACATGCAAAACTTACTAGCCACTAAATATCTTAAAGCTAAGGAGTAACTAACTGATGAAGAACTAATGTTTTGCATTTGATCTCACAGCCACATTAAATTTACCTAAATGACATCGCTCGGAGAAACTTACTCCTCTCAGACCTCAGCTCAGAAAATCAGCACTTCCTCAAGGCAGGTTTTTGTTAAGCCCACATGTTGGCTTTGACTCAGCCCTACTTCCCTACTTCATCCAAAAGTCACAGGCTCAAAATGTGAGTGTGAACTTAAAGGAAATACAATCCATGAACTAGGAAACATTTCAGTTGATTTGACTGAAAACAAAAATAAAATCAAAAAGGCCTTCTGCTATTCAAGTTACTGAGGGGACAACCTGCATGCAAATCAAAACAGATGATTATTGATTCTAAGGAAGAATGGAACCATCCACTCTCCAGCCGGCATATGGGCGCCCTGTTTAAAGTCTTCCTGCCGGAGCCTTCTTAAGCTGTGTGTGTTTGACCTGAGGTGACTTCAGAGAATTGTTAAAATGGCCACAAAGATAGCAATCAGCCATACTTAGACGAGATCTACGCCGCAAAGGTGCAGGAAAAGAGCACAAGCCATTATCAGAGACAACACTCCAGCAGGCTGCTGTTTATCTTGATTGTTGCCGTTGGGTGTGTGCCGTAGCAGCATCAAGGCGCACATGGCTCTTCAGACAGCATTTATACCCAGGTAGTGAATTTTCAACAGTCAGGTCGCTGCTATGTATTTTTCTACTCATTCGTGACCTGCTTTTATTTATTTGACTCATGCTTCGCTATTTCCATAAGCAGAGGAGAGAGAGAGTAGCCTGAGTAATGCTCACTTGCCCCACCATTCAATAAACAGGGGACCATTTTACTGAGAACAAACTGGGGCCATCGCATCTGTGTGTGTGTGTGTGAGAGAGACAGGTGTTATCGGACAGAAGTGCCACAACACGTCAGCAGAATGAGGAGGCGTACGGTAGTTGTATCCAACAGCAGTGGCTTTTTTTTTTTTTTTTTTTTTTTTTTGCATACTGCTTGGGTGATGTGTCAGCTTGTGTGCTGCTTCATCCTCTTACACGCGATACAGTGCTGTGGACAGCATTTTAATGTGGGCCCAGACAGATGCTGGTGCAACAACCCCGAGCAGGAGCCGGCATCTTTTCTGTAAAAATAAATTCCTTATTTGCTGGGCACGTTGTTGTGCATTGCCTTTTCATTGTCAGCTGCTCCACAGTCCACTGAAGCGGATATTATTTGGAGCAGGATGTGAAATCCCCAAAGGAGAGTTGTCCAGTTGTTTACTTTTCCTTCGATCTGCCTGATCACTACACAACACACAGTG
The DNA here is from genome assembly GCF_900963305.1 of Echeneis naucrates. Classification (NCBI taxonomy): domain Eukaryota; kingdom Metazoa; phylum Chordata; class Actinopteri; order Carangiformes; family Echeneidae; genus Echeneis; species Echeneis naucrates. Next base: position 16,010,618 of record NC_042531.1, on the reverse strand, counting down.
TGGGAGGCTCTGGGAGGTTTGGCTGTGGAAAAATCATGTTAAAACAGTTCAGCATCCCAAATGAATTCACGTTCTTTTTATTTGAGAAGTTGTTCCATATAAATGGCTGTGATTTGGGGTCAGCCATGTTTTCATGGAATAATAATAATAATGGATTTAGGATTTGATCAGTAATGGCTGGGCTATTTTTCTGTTGGACATCATCCTGTCCGTTTCTTTTTTTTTTTGTGGTGTCATCTATAATCCACAAGAGGTCACCAAAGACTATTCAATCTCAGAGGCAGCGCTGCGTTGCCCATTGTCCACCACACAGAGGGTTGTCACTTTGTTCACCTTTCACAAAAAAGTGGTCGAAATAAAGAAGAATGCAAAGCACACACACATCTTCATCCTCATCTTCTTGGCTTAATATCCATCAAATGTGATAAATGGAGCAGATTTGAATGATGTTTGTTGCATTTGGATGCAGGATATGAAAGATCTCTCTGCTTTTGAGTGTCTGCTGTAAGCGTCTCCCTGCTGTGCTGCTTTGATGGAAATCTGCTTTTCTGCTTGACTCGTTCAGGCCCTTCTGGAGACAGGACTGTGTGCTGTACAGTTCCTTTGCGCTCCCACTGCGGGCTACATATCCACAGGGAGGCCAGGACTCCTCCTTCCTTTCCCAGCCTGCCGAGCGGTGGGAACCGGGTACTGGGCAGCCCAAAATGGTTTGCTATTTTTACCACTCTGTGCACAATCTGAGGGCTGCTCCCGGGAGACCTGTTGCCGGCAGCTTTCCCCAAGCCGCGGAATTTAACCCTAGGACAGCTCTACCCCAGATGTGATGGAAAACATCTGGTCAGCTGCTTGGCTACAGGGCCTGGCTGTCCTGAGCCTCCCTGTGCCGGCCAACACCCTGTTCATGCAGCCCTGATCAAAATGATTGACCCCCTGGATTTTCAAATACATAATTCAGAATATTGTCTCACCATATTGTTTCGAATGTCCAACATTTCTGCAGAAAAAAAAAGTTCCAAAAAAAGGGGACACACAAAAAGTTAGTACCTTTCATTGGTGTTCGGTTGCAGAACATTTGGCAACAATGATGGTCTATTTCAAGCTCTTTTTAAGTTTACAGAAGTCATTTTTGTTTTGACAGATCTGAGCTCTTTCCAGAGGTCTTCAGTAGGATCAGGTCAGGATACCGAACCATTCTTTGCAGCTTCTGGATTTATGCTTTGTGCCACTATCCTGATGAAAAATCATGTTTTGTGGTTTTGGTATTTTCCTCTAAAACACTTTGCTAATCTTATGATTTCATCATCCTTGCGATCCATTCATGCCCCCAGTAACAGGACCGTAGTTTCTTGACCGGCAGCTCCACAGCATGACAGACCTCCACCATGTTTGAGCTGTATTTATGGGCTTCTTTTCATCGACGATGAGAAAACTGATATACTGCACTCCCAAAGAGTTCGGCCTTAGTTTTATCTGTCTATACACTACGCCAAAAAGAATGGAGCTTTTTTTTTAAATGGAAGTTTTTGCAAATGTATAGTCTTGTATTTTGAGTTTGGTCCATGGAGCGGTTTGATGTGTGGTGCATGGTTGGAACTGAAACCATCACTCCAGGTTGCTCCAGGGAAGCCTGAAGCTCTTACCATGCCTTGTGTGGTGCTGATCTGCACTGACCGTCACAGGCGTCTCTCATGGAGATTCCTCTAAGCGTTAGGATCTTTATAGAATTATCAATATCAAAAAATGTACCACCAGAGATTTCTGGGACTTTGATTGCCAAACCCCAATGACATTTTAATTAAACAAATCACAAAAAAAAAAAATAAATGACACAGCAAACAATCAGTCTATTGTGTGCTAAAGAGCTATTATTCAGCAATTATTCTGCACAGATTTATGTTTTTATACACTCTGAGGAACAATTGATATGTATTAAAGTGATGACAATAATTATATCCACGGTTCATTTCCTGATTATTTGAATATCTTATGCAAGTTTTGTTTTCTTTTGACAATAACCTTGGACGCTTCATTTAAATATTCTGGTTAGACAACATGACAATCTGCTGCACTTCAAATGTTACCTGCACACTCTGGGTTCCAAGGAAAGACTGTTCATTAGGCATGCACAAAACAGAAAATGTACTACCGTAGTGTGCATCCTTTATTGAAGTGATTTAGGCTCAGAAGTGTTATTCACTGGGAAATGTGGCCGACTTGCAGAAACACAGATAGCTCTTGTATGAAGTCACATGTGTAAGTGAAGAAAACAATGCAAAGAATTGTTACAGAATCACATGACATTCATTTATTGCTGATTTTTATTTAATTTAAAAAAAGATTACTTGTAAATGTTACATTGAATTCTACTGAAATGTTCTAATGTTTTGTCTCTCAGCACACGTCAACATTAGGCACACAAGAATGTAGACTCCATTTTGCAGTACCAGTCGCTGTTTAAATACTAAACAGAGAGGAGAGTGAGGAGAGGAAGGAAGATGTCCCCTTAGCTGCACCAAAACTGCATGGAAATGGTGCAGGAACAAATACATCAAAAGCAGACCTTCAGCTCGATGGTTCTTGTGCTTTGGGACAGCAAAAATTGATTTCTCAAGTCCCAGTGTTGTTTGTGGCATTAAAAAAAATATACAGGAACATACAAAGCAAGATATTCTGAAATTCAAAACAGGACTAGAACACGTTATACTCTCCCATAACCACTAGAAAATCTGGCTGAAATCAACAGTACAAATCCTGCTACCAGTACATCCAAATACAGATTTTTATAGTCAACACACCTGAAAAATATATCACTGTGGTTTTTTTGATAATCCTATTTGGCTCATTTGTAAATATATGCGAGCCAATATTTTGATACAATGTACTAGGCAATTTGTAAAAGCTGAAATTGGTTGATTTATTCAGATACATCAAGAATCTACGGTCACATGTGCACTTAATATTTGGTGTTTCCCCTTGGAAAAAATGCTCATCAGGTCAGAGTGGGTGAAGCACTAACACAACTGCAGTGGCAAAAACAGCCATTTCACATACACAACAATTAAAATTAAGATACTAAAGAAATCTTTTGTCCAAGCCAGAGCCTAAAGAGCCTATATACAGCTTATTTTACAGGGAGGGTGACTGGTTTGGTCTCACTAATGTTTTTATGAAAAGAGAATAATAGAGGCAAAGTGTTTATTGCACACAAAAAACACCAAAACAAAACAAAAAACCCAACAAAATACCAGTATCCAAGATTTCACTCCTCACTAGAATCTGTATCTTAAATTAAGCCCCTGTGTGATTTTTTTTTTTTTTTTTGAGTCAAACATGACACTACAAATTTATTATAACAGTGCATGGAATGAAGCTTAGAAATAGTCAAAATAGATATGGTGCTTTTGGAGGAAATTGATCATGTGCAGTGCTATCAAAACCGACAAAATATTGCCACTGCAGGTTGACACAGCACCCTACTCAAGAGCCTTTGGCTTTGATGTTGTCAATAACAGCAGTGAATGGGGGTCAGGTCACTCACCTACATGGTTTGGATTTGTGCACGAACATGTGACAAGTCGCACGACCCGTTCAATGGCACATAGGAAATGCAGATACAAAAGTGGTTTTAAAATAATCTAGCAAATTACATTTGACTCAACTGCCCACTGTGCTTCCTTTTTTTCTGAGAAAACATATAGAAATCAATACATCATACAATCAAATTCATTTTCAGATCATCCTCTTTTGGTTACACCGAGGTGAAAACAAGTGCAGTATTCACTCTCTTCATAGAAACTGACAGGCCAAGCCCAAAAGTTCCCAGTTCATCTCAATTTTTAAGCCATATATTTTAAGCCAGAGCTGCTTAAAAAAATGATGAGTCAAGGCCAGTTGAGGCTGGAGCTTGTCACCGTGTTCTTATATTTTCTCTGAAGACTGAGTTATCATAAAGGCAGAACAATCATTATCAAGATCACCACTGATGTACACAAGTCTCTGGCAAGCCGCCAAGATTACTTTTCCCCTAGCCCCCTTAACCCTTTACCCCAAATTTACAAAACACCGGTGAAACATTTTTAACCAAATTTCTGTGGCATGCAACCCATAAAAGGGCTTTCTGTGCCAAAAAAAATGGAACGTGATTACAGGTGTAGTGGTGCCATAGAAAATCTGTTAAGAGACTGAAGGAAAAATAGCAACACAACAAGCCGAATGACTGCACTGTCATTTTTGGGCTCAGGGTGGGCACTGGGGTTACAGCTCTCAAGAGTTTTCAGAGTGGGTGGTGGCGTATCTGCGTTTAATCGCTGCCAGCCTGAGCGCAGCGCTGGAAGAAGAGCGGGGCCGAACTATGCCATTGTGGGCACCGATACTTCCAGCAGGCGGTTGTTCTTGCGCTTGCAGGACACACCGTTACCATTCTTGGGAGATCCCTGGATGAATTTCACACACACTTTGTCCTGCTTGAACTGCACCAGAAACCTGCCACACAAACATTTTCCATACAATTAAGCAATGCCCAGTTTGAAGCCATATCTCCTAGAACACTTTCAAATCAAATCAATCAGATTTATTTGTATAGCGCCAAATCATAACAAAGTTACATCAAGGCACTTTACATATAGAGCAGGTCTAGACCAAACTCTTTATAAAATTATTTAAAGAGATCCAACAGATCCCCGATGAGCAAGCACTTGGCGACAGTGGTAATGAAAAACTTTAAAGTCTGCATGCTCTCTTACTCGTCTGAGATGTCGATGCTGAGCTGCTCCCTATCTGCAGATGTGGCCCCGATGCGGTAGAGTTTGGTGATAATCTCGATGAGATGCTCACTGCTTAGTAAAAAGTCTCCTTTGATGGCTGAAGCTGACCCCTAACATGACATAGCATGATGAAACTGGCATTAAAAAAAAAGACATCAAACATTTCATTTCAAGTTAACATTGTTGTTTCCAAATAAATTAGCCTTATAAGTATTATTTCCAAAAGAATAATTTTAATGAAGCCAATTGTTAAAAGGAAAAAAATATTAATTTCTAACCTTCTTTGTTATTCTGTGTCTCTATGTGTGGGTGTAAACGGTCTGCCTGTGTGTGCTTTGTGCCAGCCAGGTGCCTGGGGTTTGGTTAAGAGGAAAAACTAAACTCTTGTAAAATGTTTACTTGTGTTTCTAAATTAAATAATGAAAAAAAATAAAATAATAAATAAATAAAATAAATAAAAATTGTAGAGAGTTTTGAATCAGCACTCACTGTGGCAAAAGATTTCCCATGAGCATTTAAACCAACAGTACAGTTTCATTGTGGTAAATAGACCAAATCAGTCTCACTTGGAAAGTATTTTACTGCAGGCTCACTTTCGCTGTGTTAGCAAATGTAGTTGAGTCTAACTTCTTCAGTATTCAAAGGTATTGACAATATGCTAACAGCACAGCCACACAGCTGACCATTGAACACTTTAGTATCTCTGCAGGTTTGGGTCAAGACTGACATAGCTTTTCTGTCTAATAGATGTGGATCAAACTAACCAGGTCTCCCTTACCTCTTTGAGCTTGAGAGCAAAGAAGCCGTCACTCTGTGTGCTGACTGACACACTAGTGAGGTCTGGCAGAGGGACACTGGCCTTTACCTGGCCAGTCTTCTGGTCGGCCAGGACCACGCTCTTCTTTGTCAGCAGGAAGAGTCGAGCTGTTCCCTGCAAATCAGACCAGAAGTGGATTGACCTGCTGTCATTCGGCCACGGAACAGCGTACCAACATTATGGCACAGGCAGAAACACTTAAACAGGTTTTCAATTGCAGTTTTACTATTGGCTGTTAAGAGTGTCCCCCAGTCCTGAGAATGGGACAGGGTGTGAAACAACATACACCTTTAAGAACATGTTTGCTATTTACTGGGGAGGGGGGGGAGAGACTATTGCACAGATGGTACAAATGGCACCCAAACAACTTAATTGTTTCATGCTCCACTAGGTGTGTGTGGAAAAGAGTAGGTCACAATGTATTAGCGGGTTATATTTTGGATTTCAGCTCTTACACAAGCTAAACGGATGGTGAATATTGTGCCAGTAATCTGTCCTACCTTGCCATTAGCTCTGTTAATCTTGTTAACCACATCAGCCAGCAGAACTTTCTCATCCATTGCACTGCTGAGTTTCTGGTACTTGGGGTTCTTGCTGATCTCCAAGTAGTCTCCTTTGAAGGGCTGACTCACACTGAGACAAAAGGCATTCATGATATAGTGGAAGAGTTTTTTCAGAAAAAAATATGAGATGAGATTGATTAAACTACATGTCAAAAATGAAAAATGCTAATACAAGTTGCCTTGCCATACATACACTGAAGACTCTTTTCCAGTAAATTCCAGTTACCTGCTTGGGTAGAGAGCCTTTTTGTCCTTGAAGATCTCACTTGCCTCTAGCTTCTCCTCATACACAGCTTTCCTCTCCTCTGTGAACCGGCTCCTGTATTTCTTGCACTGAACACACAAGAGAACATAAAACACAACATTTTCAGATTTCCATCATATTCTATGTATCATGTATCATGTATCATGATGTGAATCTTGAATGGAAGAGACTGACCCTCCAGAGATGGAAGATTCTGCGAAGCTCTGTGTGGACTCCCTCCAGGAAGAGATAAGGCCTTGCAGGCCAGTTCTTGTCTATGGGTGACATGGAGGGCATGTTGCTCTTTAGACCAAGGAAGTACTTTTGCATCTGGACAAACGGACAAAATTAGAACTGTAGTAAGTAAGTAAGTAAAAGGAATCCAGTTCAATATGTTGGTAGAAAGGCATTACATTATGTACACAGATCTATTTCTAAATAATATTAGTTGAACACAAAATCAACACAACATTTTTTCAGGTGAACATTTAAGGAAATATTTCAAACTATTCTTACAATTCTCTGGATGGTGAAGTCATAGATCTTTTTGCCGGCATTTGCCCGGAAGAATTTTCTGTACTCTCTGCGGACCTGATATGGCAAAAAAGTAAAATAGAATAATTAATAATAATAATTAAATAAATAAAAACTGGATATTGCCTCTTTCTTGCTTTGATATGAAAAAGGAAAGACCATGAGTATACTGATAGAAGAATGGCAGCATACACAAACAGCACACTAGAATAACAGACATTTGGTTAGTCACAAACAATGAACTGAAACAGATGAAATAAACTCCAAACTGTTGAAATAACAATTGCTACACAGTAAATACTGAAAAGTCAGCATTGGTTATGACATTACCATCTTCATGCTTCATCTGATTTGCACAACCTGAGTTGTAAACGGGTGCATTATACACTGTGGGGTGTAAAGTGTCAATTAACAACAAATGACAGGTGTGATGACAACAAATAATCACCGTAACGAGAGCACACACCTAAAGACAAAGAAATAACAGGTGAAACAAACACTGTTACACAAAATGAAAAGGTGGGTTATATCGGGTTAGTTGCACAGATACACAGCAAGCAGACAGAGAAAGGTGTTTAGAAAAGAACAGGGAGGGACAGACTACTTTTGCCATGCTAGCCAGTGTCTGTTGGTTCACGTTATTAGTGAAAAATAATAAAACCAACTGTCCCTAGATAGTAACTTATTTAAAACTACAGAACTACTGCAGACTGTATAATCTCAAACAGATTTGTTTTGTGATTTTGGCCATTCCCACCACAGAAATTATTCAAATGAAAAGTGGGGGTGGGGTTGGGACTATGGGTTATTTTTAGTACCCATGGGCTGGTTTCTTTTAAATAGACTTTTCCCAAAGTTTTGACACAAACAAAATTATTTTTACATCCATGGCAAGAGATGTTACAAACATCAAAGTTTGTATTGTTAGAAACCATGGTTCTTAACATTGGTTTGTCTTCTGATTTGGGTGAAAAAACTTCAAGGAAAACAAATAGGAGATATACATATTCCTCATAGCCACACGGGTGGCACAAGACTAAAGTCATACAATGGACACCGTCCTTATTACTTTGCAGTCATATAGACTCATTCCAAATTTGTAATTCATAATGATCCATCTTGATTTTTGCCAGTAGGAAAAGTAGAAACAACTAAATTGGATGAGTTTGCAACAAAAGTTGATTTAACATATAAACCAATTAACACATAATAATGTATGTCCCTGTGTAGTTAACACCTGGATCTCTGCAGACATTTTGCCAGGATAATAGATAAGGTGGGATCACAACACCGGGCAGAGACTGAGTGCAAAGATGACTGAAGGGGATGAGAACAAGATGGGTCGGGGCTGATGAGTTTGGTGGCAGACTGTGATGAGCTGTGCCGTGGGGCTGGGAGGTACCTTGAGTCCCTGCCAGTAGGCCCAAATCACAGCGACAGCGTGCTTACGTCTGGCTTCTTCCTTCAGTCTCCTCAGCTCCCTGCGAGCCTGTTGAGGGGGTGGGCGGAAGGAGAAGGAGCGGGAACAAATGATGCAAGAGAAGATGAGAGGAAGAAGAGGGAGACACTGTTTTGCCAGAGGTCAGCAAATGTCAACTACACACACACACACACACACACAACTGCACACAAGCCCTGTGTGACCACGAAGACACTGAAAACCTCCAAGAGACTGAAAACCTGCAGCTTCTAGAAAACAAACAAACAAAGCGCTGTGGGTCATCAGAGCTTTTATCAGGGGAAGGTCTGCAAGGGAAACAGAGTTGGTGCTTTTCAGTGGCCCTAATGTGAATGGAACAGGACAGGAGCAAAAGTCACAACTAGAGCCGCAGAGGTCACCTCAAAGAATTCAAACACATCCATATAAAAAGGACAAACAGTGCTGCAAGTCAAAGAATAAACATGCATCAGCTACACAAGATGGAAGAAATCATGCAGCAGAAGCAGGCAGCATGCAGTGGTGAGGCATGAGCCTTGAAGAAGGAAGTTGGAGGAGAAAAAAAACCCAAACAAAATATCTGTCCCAGGTGTGACAGTTTGTGGGACTGTACCTCCTATGGAGTGGGGATTACCCAAAGAACTCCAGGTCACTAAATACTCACATTATAAAGATTACAATTTCACCTGGCAGACTGAACTGTAAAGGTAGGCTTCAGTGTTAATCAGGTCTGTTAGGATCTTTACCATCACCTCAGCCTCCAGTGGACAACAGTTTGTGTGCATCACGGTACAGTAAACTGCTTTAAAGTGTAAATGAAATGTTTACAGTGGGTTGAATGATGCATATGTTAAAGGTTTTTAGGTGGTAGGTGGATGGTGGTGGGGGGGGCGATGGAGATGGCAAGTCAAAACCACAGGCTTCCCAAATACCTTGGTGCCCTGCCAGCCGGCCCAAATGACCGATATGGCATGTTTATTCCTCGCCTCCTCCTTCAGCTGACGCAGCTCTCTCCGGGCCTGATGAAAAGCGGTGGCAGTTGTGGAGGAGGTTAATTTCAGTGACAATCATAACTTAATTGTTTCAGGAGAGGAACTGAGTGGGAGTGGGGAAAGCATCATGAGGAAACACTGACGAAAGACAATGAACGGTGTGAAAAGATGAAACAGTGAGTGATTAACATTAACAACCCAGCAACCATTGGTGTGGTGCTCCCATAGTGTGACTGTGCACGTTATCTGCAGATTCATAAAGATGCTGACCAATAAAAAGCCATCATGTTTGCTAAGAGCAAAGTTCACATACAGCAGGGGGAAATCATTAACAGCCTCCGTTATGACTGAGAATGGATAAGTATTGACAGGATCTGCAATAAAGCAGATATTATTATATTATATTAACAACTATCAAGGTTATCTCCACTGATAAAGAAAACACGACATTACACATTGAAACTAAAATATGTACAGTGGCTTAATAATTCTACGCACTAAGAGTTTATAAAGTCGCAGCATCTGCACCATCATATTGACTAAAGTATACTAAAAGGCTGCTCAGCATGAGTTAAAGTAAATAAAAAAAAATCCCATGTGTTGTGACAACTGCATGCTTGAAATAATTAGATTATAGAAGGGGAGAGACTGATTTAAAGCACCACCTTGGCTAGACATCAAACAAATTCAAGCCATGTGAGTTATACTTCAGGATCTGACTGTGGCTCATTTTCTTTCATATGTTTAGAAAGCTAGTTTTCGTTTGTGACAACAAAAACCAAACTGGCACAATGTGTTAAGATATTCCTACAAGTAACATCTAAAAACACAAAACAAGACGAGCAACAATGAGGTGCATTATTCAGGCCAGTGGAGAGCAGAAAGACTGGGTTTCATTTGGGGTTTTGGGGAGGGGGGGGCTGCTACACTATTCACAGTGAAAATGGGACAGGACGTGGTGAACGGGGATGACAAGACAGCTGGGACAGCGACACAGTACAGCTGGGTGGAAATACCTTGGTTCCCTGCCAGTATGCCCAAATTACTGTCACAGCATGTTTATTCCGCGCTTCTTGTTTTAGGCGTCTCAGCTCCATCCGAGCCTGGTGGGGTGTGGGCGTTAGGTATGGCAGGTAGGGGGATGTGAGAAGGAAAAGAGTGAAGAAAGGGCAGTGAAAAAGGATTTTTTTTGGGGAGGGGGGGGGGAAAGAAAAGTTGCAGTTTTGTGATCAGGAAAAGCAGCAGGATTAAAGCGAAACAGCAGCAATAATATCAAGGAAAGCTTTGCTCAAGAATAGAATATTTTGTAAAACTGGAGCCATTAGACAGGAACACTTCAAATGATTAAAAAAAAAGTGTTTTAGAAAGGAGTAAGATTTTCCAACACGAATAAAATGTCTGAATCAAAGCCAGGCTTATGCTTGCTTGAGGTAAATGCCTCACTCTGATATCCATCTGCACTTCAATGCATCAGTACCTGGGTGCCATGCCAGTAGGCTGCAATGGTGGTCACTGCCTCTTCACATCTCTTCTGATATTTCAGCTCTCTTAGGAGTTTGCGGGCCTGGAGGAAACATAACAAGCGCAAACATATTTTATTTCTTGTAGCTTGTGTCACAATTTCTGTACTTTGTCCTGCATTTCATTGTGAATAGTGAATTCATAGAGAGGTGCACACCTGCCATCCTCTGGTGTAAGACTGCACCACAGTGGTGGCGCTCTTGATCCTCTGATATTTCTTTTGTTGCTACAAGATGGGGGGGGGAGAAAAAAAAAAAACATATTAGGTAAATAACACCAGTACATTTTTGGGAAGTATGTAATGTTGATTATTTTTTCCCTCAGAAGAACCTCACAGCATATCGGCGGTACCATGCTGCCACCACTATCTGACTCTTTTTCAACAGCAGGAAGTGACTGCGGCACTTCCAGCCACGGTAGATCTTCTGAATGAGCGAGGCCAGGTCATGCAGGCACTGCCTCCTCCTCTCCTCTAAGAAGAAGAGCTAAAGGTAAGAAAAGAGAATTAGCTACACAAGACAGCCCACTTACATGCAGACAAGGTGATGTGTGCTCTCGAAAGCTGGCACGTATCAAGCTCAAATGCAATTTCAGAAAATACAATATGTTTGCTAAATTATTTGAGAGTTAAAAAAAAAACAACAACATCAAAAGCTTGTTCAACTTGTTATTTATCATTGTATTGTGAAGAGTAAAGCCTAAGCTTTCTGCAGGAGAAAATAACCCTTTCCTGCTTTGGCTTTGAGAAATTATGAAATTAAATTATTATTATTATTAAAATTATGACCTATGTGAACTGAATCGTCCGTATCAGGGATCTGAGCCCATCATTATTTCAATGACCTTCTGTAAAACAAAATAATATTTTGATCTCACATTCATATTGTCACACCTGGGGGGGTGCAAAAAACTAACTTCTCACATTTTCTTTGGATTTTATCTTGCTCTCAATGCACCCTATACACTTGAATACCAACTGCTGATTACTCAGACTTGACTCATTCTTACTCTGCTCTTTCCCAAATCTTGGAAACAATTAATCTTGAGGTGTGGCTACATTGGATGAAAACCCCAAAGAAATATAGTCTGGAAACCTGGATGAAAATCTGCTTAACTGAACTCTATATGTAAGTGATTTCCCAGCTGTAGCTATATGAGGGAGATAAGTTGATCAGATAGAAAAAAGTGATTATAGAAGGAAAATAAAAAATTCCATAAGAATGAGATCATGTTATTCCAAGCTTTGTTTGGTCTTTAGTCGGGTGGGGAAAACGTCCATTCAAATGTTGCAGGCTTGAACAGCTGAAGAGCCTGCAAGCGCTGAGTAAAGACGCTCATTTCCCATGTTAGAAGGGACGGGTAAGTGAAACCATGTGTTGTCAGAGTGGCGGTTACATGCTAATTGCCAAAGTGGGGGCTCCAAGTGCAGCCCACCCTGCTTTACAAACATCTTTCTGTGAGAAAACAAGGCAGCTGAGTACACTGGTTTTAATCTTAAGTAATACAAACACGTCTTCATCTAGCAAAGTCTAAAGTAGATAGTCATACTAGGTGGAAAATTCACAGTTGAGTGATGTTAGGCTACTTTAAATTTTACCGTTCTTGGGTTCCTGATGAAGATCTTGGAGCGGCCATAGGAGAACTCATCAGCTGGAACTTGGAGGTCGGTCATTAGCACCTCCACCCCTTCTCTGCAGAAAGCCAGAGGAGTTAGAGGGGCCATCCAACACTCGACACATTAATTGAAGACTAACATGCCCTCACCTATAAAGATGCATCCATAAGCTTAGGATGCAAGAGAGAACAAACAGAGTAGAAATCATAAAAGGAGAAGTGAACATATCTGGAGAGAGAAAATAAGAAAACCTTGGATAGTTGAACAATAAGATGATAATGCATGACAGAGCAGATAGGAATCAATGCTTTTATCAGCACAGTGGATGAAACACGCAAGTCTGGCTGATACAGAATGGAGCAGACAGATAAGGTAAAGATGTCTCAACATGCAGTGGTTTTTCGAACGACTGGTTTCCTCTGGTATGTGGCAAGACTACTCTTAGCTTCTGAAAGGACATAACAAGGGGATTTGTGTGGCGTGAAGAAGAAGAAGAAAAAAAAAAAGAATAAGACAAAAAAAGATGTAAATGTCCTTCAAAGCGTCTTCAAAGACACATTTAGAGCGGTACTAGAGCTTACATTTTGTTCGGTAAAGCAGATTATTTCCTCCTTTTGAGCCTTCGTTTATCCATGGAAAGTTATCTGAACCCTTTTCCAGCAGTAACCTGCTTCACATTCACACAGAGTCACACCTGGGAGCTGACCACTGCAACCACAGTCTATTAGTGCTGGTCAAAGTCATTCCACTGGGAGCAGTCTGAGGTTCAGTACCTTAGTTAAAGACACCTGGGAGCGTTTCAGTTTCCACACTCACAAAGCTTAGAGGAATTTATTTTGGCAACTACCCAGCAAGAAGACCACTTCTTTGGTCCCCTCACCTCCCTTGCTATCAGTCACAGAACAAGCCCAACCAGTACCTTTCAGGGCCTCTCCAATGGGGCCAGGTCCGTTTGCAGAGCATCTTGTAGCGTTCCAGACAGGGCTCATAGGCCTGACGGAAGGCATAGCCTGCTCTCCTCACACGGACGTTCTCCATCAGGCCCAGATAGCGGACCTGATGCCGGACCAGTGACTCAGTGAAGATGTGGGA